>NW_005054606.1:77113-85694 GCF_000277835.1 Geospiza fortis | reverse complement strand
GGGGCGCTTGGGATGCGGCTGCAACAGGGCACTGCGAGTGTGGAGGGGATGCGGGCTGCCCCAGTGGCAGGGAGGATGCAGTGATTACTGCAGCAGCAGTGTGAAGCCGTGGAAAAAAAAAACAAACCTGTTTTTTTATTTATTTTTTTAACTCCGTGTGGGGCAATTTGTGTGCATCGGATGTGGGAAGAGGTCTCAAGGCAGCTTAACCTAGAGGCAGTCCCAGGCAGCTTCTTGCTTTGACTTTAAACCATCCATGTCTGTTTCTCCATGCACCTTTCCCTCCATCCGTGTCCCGTGCTCCCCATCCCCTCCATCCCCCATCTTTGAAGAGAACTCCTGGAGCCCTTGTAGCAGAGGCAGCATCCATCAGTGCTGAGTGCTGCACCAGACCTGCAGCTGTGCTTCTCTCTGTATTTGCAGCTGTCCTGGGAGTGCAATCTGTGCTGAGAGAGGCCAGCATGCAAACAGACATGTCCGAGTCTCCCCTCATTTCACTGGGCTGCAGAGTGAGGGATTGGAGATGTCTGAGGGGCTAGCTCAATGTATGGCTGGTGCTTTATGTTCCTTCTGAGTGCTGTCAGCCTCCTGTCCTAGCAGGATTCTAGATTGAAAACATTGTGGGGGAGGTTGGAAGATTTGAAGGTTGTGGCTCTAATTTAAGGCCTCACTCACAAAATCCCCTTATGCCACAGCCAGTGTCCTTCAAAATAAAATTAAAAAAAAATAAAAACTGCAGTAAGGTGACCTGATTATTTTTTTAATGTTTACTCTGATCTCATTCTGGAGGAGAATGGTAGAGGGTGAGTGTTCTCTGCATACAGGCCTGCACTTCACCATGAGCCTTCCACATCAGCAGCTGTGCAGAAAAAATATTTCATACAGAGCTGGCAAGTTGATCTCTGGCTTAAAATAGGGGCAAGGCAAAGTTCAATAATATTTAACAAATTTTATACAGGATATGTTGAAAATCTTTCACTGAGGTAAAATGGCTGAAAATTGTCTGCTGGAAGATTTTATCCCTGGGAATGTATGGGCTGAATTAAATGCCTCTTGACATATTGGGGTGGGCACTTTTTTTTCTGGAAAACATAACAGCATTTATCAGATGTCATCAACAGGTATCTGAACATAGTTTTGGCTTATGTCTTCTTTTACAATGAGTTTCTCAGCCTTTTGACAACATTGTGACATGAGCAGAATCCTAAAAATAACTAAGAAAAATACATGTTGATGTACTGGGTCTCTAATGCTGCTTCTCCTTTCTTTCAGTGCATTTTTAAGACCTAAGCTGGGGAAACAATATGAAGCTTCCTGTGTGGTATGTACATACATGTGTCTGTTTTTCCATGCTTGTTAGTCACTAACTTTTCATGCAGATCAATCTGACCACAGTGCTGATCAGCAAGGTGCTCAGCCTGCACCAGAACTGGGTTTAGTCCATTCAGCTTCATTGTGTACTTCTGTCACATGAAGGATTTGAAATTGTTCCCATATAGAGAATCTGCATATCATGTCCATCTTTAGACAAAACAAAAAAAAAATTGGATATTAGTAATAAATATTTCATTAGTGAAGCTGTAGTAATGAAATAAATAATGACATAGACCCAGACTGTCATAGCTTAGTTTGTCTAACCTTGCAGTTCATCCTGTGTGGATGTGCTTTTTGCATGAGACTGATGTAGTTTCAATTTGTGGTTGCCAAAGGTGCTTCAAGCTTATAATATGGAAAATCTAAACAATATTAACAGGCTTTGGACAATACTTTTACCATTGTGCAACATGGGAAACACTTCTACTAGGAATTGGAGGGAGCATATCTTATCATAATTATTAAGGAGAGGCTATTATGCAGATACAAATAATTCTTATTTCTAAATGTACTTCAAATAAAGCCTCAAATTACTGCCAAAAAGGAGGAAAAAGGAAGACATGAAGCAAGTTCAAATAAGATGGCTATCTAGAGAACTTCAGAATTCCTTGAATGGTTGCTGGTCTTTGGATTACTTAAAGTACATTAGTCAGGTGTAGCCAAACTTGACAGAGTGGAAAAACTTGGTCTGGACATGTATCTTAATAGTTTAAAGTTCTTAGGTCTCTCTGCAGCAATTTTCTGACTTCCTTCTCACAAGGCATTATGCTGGAGAAGCTTTATCTGTTGCTGAGTCATTTTCTTCTAAGAAATCCATAAATTTTTCGGAGTTTTTGCTAGATACCAGATAGAGATAGAGGAGTTCTGGCTTAGTGTGTTGGTGAGTAAAATGTTCAATTCTAGCATATGCAGCAGTGATGACTGATTAATGCCCACTGACAATATCTGGAAAATGGAGCTTGTTGTTTTCCCTCCTTTACCAGGAGCCATGTCTTGGAGCACCTCTAACCTGGGGCTGTGGCTTCTTCTGTGGGCTCATTCCTGTTATTATTGGGTAGTGGGGTAGAGCTCCCTTCTCTGTGCCTTCTCTGTGATGTACCTCTCACCTCTCTGCCTGTAACTCCCTTTGCTTCCTGCTGTGCTGTTGGCATCAGGTCCCTGAGGATAATTCCAAAGCACCTTTCTTCTGTGGGCACATACTGGAATTTACTGAGTGTAAAAAAAAAAATTACACCCAAAAAAACCCCTAAACATAAATCACATGCTTCAGCCACGAGAAAGGGAGCTCTGAAAGCAGGCATTTCATAAGGATCCAATAAATTTCCGCCTCTTGGATGAAGAAGTTGATTCTTCTCCAGTTCTTAACATAATCATTAAATTATGGTAGAAATTTTTCAAAGGTGGAACTTAGTTTTGAGGAATTGGTGGGTTACAGGTTAAACAGACGCATTTGGTGCCTTCTGCTTCATCCATTTCCTCTGCCTGCTGGTGTGCCCACACCAACACATCTGTGTTATCACGTGGGGCAGCGGAGTGCTGCATGCATGGGTGAGACAGGGTTTCTGGAACTTGACAGGTACTTGACTTGTCTTCTGAAACCTCCTGCTCACCATCTAACACCCCTCTATTGACTAGTGTGCCTAAAAATCCTGTGCACCTGTTACAGGACCTATCCTTTGGTAATTCTCTAGCCAGAATTGCTGTAAGTGTGTCTATAGGCTGAGGCTTGAATTCTTCTGCTCTGGTTTGCACTGGCCATGGAGGAACTCAAATCTTTTCTGGAGGATCCTGCAAATTCAAAGTTTCTTCCTTTTCTGTTTTTTTTGGGTTTTCTTTTCTTGTTTTTGAAAATGTAATTACATGTTTTATTATTATGGATAATTAAGTATAGTTGTGGAACAAAGCTCAGAAAGAACCTTTATTTTTTGATCCAGCCAATGCACATGGTTGCAGAAAACTGAACTTCTGTGAGTAAAGTGTTTGGCATCTGTGTTTCATTACTTGTGAGTGTTTATATTATTGCTTTGTTTATTAAACAATGGAGCCTTACCATCCCTTGTGCTATGAGCTCCCAGGTTCCTGGATCTTGCCAGGAACTCTTCCTTGCCCAGTGGACCTGCCCCAGACTGACAGTGCTTTCTGCCTGCACCTCAAACTCTTTGCTGTCAGTCTGAAGTGACTTCAGCAGTGGTCTCAGCTTTCCCCCATGATGCAGGCTGAGCTTTGGAAGGACCAGGCACTAAGGTCCCCTCCAAGGACACAAGGAGAGTTCAAGAAGCACTACCCATTTCTCTGTGTTTCTGCCATGGTCCTTCTGTACCTGCCCTGGGCAATCCTGTAGGGATGCTCCCTGGCACTCCTGAGAGGATATAACAGGAGGTGCTGAGCTTCCCCAGGTAACCTCTGGGAACCTCTGGGCACCCTCTGCCAACCCCTGGCTGATCTCTTCCTGCCTTATGCAATTCACTGCAGGTACAGCTTCCCTGGGCTTAGAGCAGGGGTAGTTCAAGCAAAGCTGTTTAGGAAGCCATGACAGAGGCCAGCCAGAATGCTGCTGGAATGGGAACGTGTAGGAACACAGTTTGTGGTGATTGGGAGTGGGGCTGGGCCCAGCCTCATCCCCAGGGGGCACAGCTGAGCAGGACAGGTGAATGCTATTGAAGGGAACAGCCATGGAGTGCCCAGGGGCACTGACCAACCACCAAAGGGAACAGAGGGCACACAGGTGCAGTGCATCAGCAGGAGGGGATAAAAGGCTGGGCTGAAGAACAAGAAGGGCAGGTGCTTGCAGCTCTCTGAAGTGCTCTGGTGTTACTGTGTGTGGGTTGAAGCTTTTTGAAATTGTGTGGTGATTCTCTGTGTGTTGTGGCTGTCTCAATTGAGACATGTGCTGTGACAAGAAGAGATAGCCTGAAGATGCCTGGACAGAGCAGACAGTGCCCCACAGGCTGATCCTGGTCACAAGGTATTTGGCAGCACCTTTGGTTCTTGGTGGACATGAAGGTAAAAGGAGAACAGCAGCTGTGGGAAGGCAGCCAGACAAGGCTGGCCACCATTCCCTGTGAAAACAGCTGTCACCACTAGGCTAAAAGGAAAAATGCATGTGTAAGTGGTCCTGAGGGAGCTGAACACACACACAGCTCTGCTGAAAGGGACTGTTTCTCCAGCCAAGGCACCAACTTCCCTCACTATCCCCTTGGCAGATGTTCTTTATCTGCCTTTGGTGTGGGGGGTGTTGCAGGCTTGAACAAGCCTGCTGTAAGTAGGTAGCTGTTTACTTAGCCAAGCTGCAGCCCTGAGCCCTGAGGCTGTGGCTCTAGACATACCCAGAGCATGACAGTGTCTGTCTTCTGACTCACTTACAGGGAGCTTTTTCAGACATTCTGATTCAGCTTTCTTATTTGAGCATGGAGCTCCTCTCAGCTGTAGCAGCAGTTGCTTAGTTCATGCAGGGTGAAAATTAGGTCTTCTGCCCTTATAGCAGGTCCTGAAAGAGAAGAGTCACAACACACTGAAAAGGGGGCTCAGGAGCAACACAGGACCTTGCAACTTGAGCATCTGGAAAGAACTCCAGAATTCCACAGGAAGGCTTGTCCAAAGAACAGCGTGTTCCTGTTGGGCATTCAGTGGTTTCCTTACAGCTGCTTTTGTGTTTGCATTTTTTCTGGCAGCATATGGTACTTGTGTCTCAGATGCTTCTGATCAGATAAGCTATTCCAGAAGCTAATCTTTCATTGTAGTACAGAAATATTTTACTTTCTGCTCAGGCCTGGAAAGAACAGAAGAATCTGGTGGTTGACATAGAGAAGTCTTCACAAGGGCTCTGCAGCCCAAAATGTTGTGATAAATACAACGCTAATCTAAAGATAAAATTATGAACTCCTCAGCTGCCTCTTGAGTTTCTGAAGCATGCAGACCGTGGCTCAGATCTTGCAGAAGGCAATGGCTGAGGGACTTTCTACCTGATGCCATTGAGGTACCCAGGAATGAGACCTTGAATGGAAAGTCAGGGAGCAACAAGGTATCTTCTGTCACAATTCAGAATAGGGTTGGTGTTCCCAGTGATTTTTTTTCTCCCCTTGCCCTGTAAACTGAGCAGCTTTGTCAACTCTAGTGAAGTGTGAGCTTATGGTTTGGCTTCTGTGCTGGAGGGTGAGATCATTCAATTCAGTAAGGTCAGCACTGGTGCTTGGCAGGCCTTTCAGGGAGCTAGTCCAGCTTACTAACGTGGGTGGGAACTGCTTACCTCTGCGCTGACCTTCCTTTTGGCTTCTGTAGGGGCTTGGCTTGGTTGAGTGAAGGATTCAGTGAGCCCCAGAGCTAAGGGATGAGTGGAAATAGGAGTGTTTGGCTGGAGCAATGACTAAGGAGTGGTCCCTGTCCTCTTTGGATAAAAATAAGTAAAACCTCATGTTTTTCACTGTCTCTTTCAATTTTTGTGGTATTTGTAACAATGCACCTCTTGTTCTTCTTCTGGGGATATTTTGCTGCTTTGCTCCCTCCTTTTGTTATGTAATAATCCCTTTACTGGGATATTTACTCTAGACCTCTGTTGTCTTTATACTAATGCACTCTGTCCTCTGTGAATCCTGACTGGAATGGAATCAGGCCTTACAATGGGTACTTTTCTCCCTGTCCTGTCTGGACTTTCAAAGCATCAGTATCCCTTCATTTTGCCCCCATTCCTGAACTGATAGGATTGAATGGCAGGAGACTTTTCCTTTCACATGCTGTGGCCCCCAGTAGATGACTGTAAGGGTGAGTTGAAGCATCCCTTTTCTGGTAGACAGGTTATCCATTCGTGGTGCTAAGAAACACATATTGCTGATAACACGACCCATGGCACATTATTTTTGACTAATCCTCAGGAAGCCAGTGTTTTTTCCACGCATTACAGCAAATGCCCTCCAATTTCAGCCATTTTTGGTCCACAAGGAAAGTGTGTTACATTTTCTGACTGAATCCTGGTGTTTCAAGTAGGTGAGCACCGTGACCTTCTGCACATGGATATTTGTTGGCAGCTCTGGTGGTTATTGTCAGGATTTCAGGGTTCAGTCTTTTGGCATAGTCTTAGTCCTCTGTAATGGATGGATGTGTTTCTGTGCCTCTGAGCAGGACTGGGTGCTGTAAAACTACAGTGGTGAGGCACTATGCTTGCACCAGGACACCCAGCCTCTTGGTAGAGGAGTTTATGCCTGCCCACACCAGCAAACAGGGCCCCAAAACTGAGAGAACAAATGTGCCCAGCTGCTGGCACAGGCAGGAGGGTGCCTGTTAGCACAGGTTAGCATGCCATGCTTGGGAGCGGTTGCTCATTCAGGAGAGCATGTTTTGACATACTTGTTTTGCTCTTCTTCTTTGTAACTGAGTCTATTCTTATTACCACCCCCTCAATTTTGCTGGGAAAAGAATTGGTATGACTGGTGTTGCAGGATAAGCTTTGTGAATCTGGAGTGAGGGCCTCTGAAGCATCTTTTGGGCAACAGTTTGCCCAGAGCCTGGTAAAATTGGTGAAACAGCAAATAGGTAACCATGAGGTTAGGATGGTTTATGGAAAAAATGTGCATTGTCATTATCTTTGCTGTAGGTACTTCAGTGAAGGAATACAACTGCACTTATGATCTATAATGGGATCTTTGTATCTGATCACAGCAACATTTATTGAAACAGTTGGAGCAGCTAACAATAAGGAGCTTCCTTAGGGATTTCAGTGGTAGATAGCCTTATTTTGTGTTGCTTGAGGTGGAAATAATGAACTTGCTGCAGCCATCAGCTCTGTAAGTGTTCACAAAACCATTACGTCATAGCTCGACAAAAAATTTTGTACACTGATTACTTTTTGTGACAGGGTGTGAAAACATTTCCTAAGGCCCTCATACCTTTAGTGGTTTGCCCTTTATGTTACAGTAAACTGAAAGAGCATGTGTGTTAAAGAATATGCAGCACTCAGCTCCACAAATACAGGCTTTCCTAGCTCCTGTGACTTCTAACAGGATTACTGGCTTTACCCAGTACTGCTGCAAGTCTGGCTTGATGTCAGCACTGACTTATATACAGATGATACTTCAATTCTCTTATATTGCAAAAAAGATATTGTGTGGTCCATTCATTTCTTAGTCAAGTATGTCCATTTGTCTGGTGAGCTTTAATTATAGTCTGTATTTTTCAGGACAAATATTATAAAATTTGCTTCAGTTATGCAGTTAGGGATTTTTAAAAAGAGGATGTTCATGTATTGTCACCCTGTTTTTTTTAAGATTTTCTAAGCCTTCTGATGTTGACATTCTTGTAGTGAACTTTATCACACATTTTCTGTAAATAACCCATTGTTTTGCCTTCCTTTAGGGAGGAGGAGAAAATTGATGGACTGTTGGTTTGTCCAGTGTGATTGGAGAAGTGTCACTGTCACCCTCCAATCCGCTGTTGCTTTTGGAAAACTATAAATGTTGGAGTCAGAAAATAAACTGCCCTTTTCTTCCTTCACCTTGAGAATGGTGGTGTGCTTTTGTTCTTTTGTGTCCTATAGTGACACATGTACTGGAAGGAATGTACAGAAATAGACATAATGTATTTTTTTTCCTGTGTTCTTTTAGTCTTTTGAAAGAGTTTTAGTGGAAAACAAGCTGCATGGCCTTTCTCCAGCTCTCTCTGAAGCCATCCAGAGCATTTCTCGCTGGGAGCTTGTCCAAGCTGCTCTCCCTCATGTGCTGCACTGCACTGCAACACTGCTCTCCAACAGGAATAAGCTAGGTCAGTGCTCGTGTGAGCCTGTTTGCATTATTGAAGCTATCAGTGAAAATGTGACAGATTGCTGCTCAGGGTGCCAACAAATTCCAAATCCTTAGAATCCTAATTAGTTTCCTCTGGGGATTGCTTTTCTTGATGATTGTCTTTCTCTTTTATGGGAGGGTAACCTGTGAAATCTTCCCCAGTTAAGTTAGTGGTCTGATGAGTTAAAGAGTCAGAGTAGTTCAATAATATTTTGCTAGTTATTTCCCAGCAATAACAGAACTTACTTTAGCACCCAGCAGGCATGGGTTCCTTGAAATAATACGTATTTCTTTCAAGGCATGCTGCAGTGGTCAGTTGCAGCAGGTACTTTCAATGTCTTCAGTTTTTGGGGGTTTTTCTTCCTATTTTTCTTTTTATTTAGACCAATGCATGTGACTCTCAGCAGATAGTCAATCAGACAATAGAGAGGCAGATC
>NW_005054606.1:68023-77058 GCF_000277835.1 Geospiza fortis | reverse complement strand
ATGCCAGTAGGGAACATTAACAAGACACAGCTTGAGCACCTTGCAGTGCTCACTGGCATTTTGTCTTATTCAACAAATTCAAACAGACAAGGCTGTTAAGTTAGTTTCTTTTGGACCATGTCCATGCTGCTGTCCATGCTCTGCAGCTGACATTGCAGAGACTGAACTCCAAATGCTGGGAAATAAATGGAGGATTCTGATTTAGAAGGTTTCAAATATAATGAGACAGAATGCTGGTGCTTTTCATTGTAGAATTTTAATTTTCAATGGTTATTTGGGAGTTGGGTGTCCAGCCTCCAGTGCAACTCTGAACAGTCTCATTAATGGAAACCCTGTGAGATAATGTGATGCATTTTTCCATACAGGACATCAGGATAAGCTTGGAGTAGCTGAAACCAAGCTGCTTCACACTCTTCACTGGATGCTGCTGGAGGCTCCTCAGGACTGCAGCAATGACAGATTTGGAGGAGACAGAGGCTCTAGCTGGGGAGGGAGCAGTAGTGCCTTTATCCACCAGGCTGAAAACCAAGGATCACCAGGACATCCCCGGCCCAGCGCCGTGACTGATGAGGAGGAGAATAACAGGAGGAAGTTCTTCCAGAATTCCATGGCCACAGTAGAGCTGTTTGTGTTCCTCTTTGCTCCCCTCGTGCACAGGATTAGAGTAAGTGGCACACTGGTGGGGTTCTTGTGTGGAGACAGCTCTGAGCAGGAAAGGAATGGTTCTGCCTCTGTGGCTGTTATTTAATTCAGCTCTCAGTGCACACTGGGGTACTGCTGGAAATATCTTACCAAGCTGGCAGAGTACTGCTGCCATTGGGAAGAAATTCTTCCAGTGCCGTGAACAATGGCCACAGCATCAGGCAGGCACAAAGACAAAAATATACAAAGTAAGCCATTCTTAGCCTTTGGGAATGGCAAAGATCTGTGGCCCCTGTGAAATCTCTGGGATCCTGAAAATGTAGAAAGGATTATGAGCTTTAACTTGCTCCAGTGATTCTCAGCCATTCCTCAGAAAAGCCTTGCTGGAATTTCAGGGATTCCACAGTGGGGCTGCCACTGGGGTTTGTTGTTGTCATTACTAATCATCTTGATGCTAATTAGCAGGACAGTGTTACGAGCATGGCAGTGGCAAAGGCAATGGAGCATTCCTTTGTTCTAAGTGTGAAGCAGGCTGCAGGCCTCCTGTCTGCTGGGGTTCCTCTTAGTTTTAATTTGTCAGCTTTGCAGAGTGATGTGATGAAAAGACATTTTCTTCATGCTCTGGGAGGCTGCCATTTAGCATTTATATTTCCAGCTAGGCCTTGAAAAAGAGTAGGTCCTTGAAAAAAGGACTATAAAGTCATGAAGTGATGGGGCTATCTGTTCTAATCCTGCCTTCTATGCTGCAACAGTAGGAAGGAACAGGAGATAAAGGACAATCTTTTGATTAAGGCAGGTAAAAGCAAGACTAGAGAACTAGATTCTTTCTCTACTTCTCCTACTGAGTTCCTGTAAAGCAATGTTTAATTTATTTAGCCCAAAAATTTTCATACTTGTTTACTAGTTTTCTGTAGGCTACTGGGACAGGAAGAAATTCTCTGCACTACACACAAGAATGCAGGCTGCTGTTTGAATAAATTAAATGAAACTGGGGGTAGACCTTGGCTATTAGAGATTGGTGTTCCAATCTTTAGTATTAATCTTTCTGGCATGTTGTTTTCAAGATGGGGTTAAAAACAGTGCCTCAAGTTTACCTTGAAAATCTCGGAGATCTCTGGAACACTGTGGTGATGAACATTGAAAAGCCAATTAAAGCATGCACATTTCTGTCATCAAAATGAAATGCAGGAAAGGAGTTAAATGAGGCATGTAAGTGGCTCACTAAGTGAGCAGTGTCCTCTTGGTGTCTTCTAAGTCTCAGGGGAAGAGCAGTACCTGATAGCCAGAGTAATGCATGGGCTCAAGGAAATAACACATGTTGACATAGACAGACCTAAACTGTTCAATTCCTAACTTCTGGGAGGATTTTTGCCTTCAGCAAAATGTTTTTAAATCAGGCTTTGGGAGCTGCATGTAGTTCTTTAAGTGCATAGCTGTAGGTAGAAGTGTTGACACGTCACCACAAGCTGGCAGTGCCAAGTGAAAATGCAGTGTCATTGCTGGCAGCTCTGAAAGCTTTGCAAGCTGCTATTAGTAGAAAAAGTAATTAAAACCAAGCTTGTGAGTTGATTATGATGAGAGAGCACTAACAGGGGGTGGGGAATAGAAGGGCTGGGGAGCTACAAGCAGTGGGTTCCTGTCATTCCTGTAGCTCTGTCTGCATCATCCATTCCAAATGCCAAGGCATCTGGGGCTGTCTCAATAGGAGGGTGCTGTGCACCTGAAATCACACCACCAAAACTGCTGTTACCATGTTTGTTTGCCACATGGGGGTAGCTGGGGCTGTACTGACATCTGTGTGTCCTCATGTAGATCTGACATGAGGTCAGGTAAGTGCATAGCTACCCCTTGATCCTGCTAAGATTGACTTGTGTACTAATTCATATGATTTCAGCTGCTTGCCTATGTAAAGCAGTGATAGCACAGGTGGAAGTGGTACCAGTGTCTCTATGTATTGACAGAGTTCAGGTACTAACAGTGCTAATGATAATGACAGCAGTGTTTACCACTACTTCATAGTAATCTGTTACATGTTTCCTCAATTTCTAAGTAATGCTTAAATATTTAGTATTCTTTTGGGGAAGAAGCTCAAGTCTTAGAATGTAAATCCTAAAGTTGAGCTTGAATACTAGATAAAGTGGTTATGTATATTAGAAAGGGATACTTTGTGATGAAAATGGCC
Source organism: Geospiza fortis (assembly GCF_000277835.1). NCBI lineage: Eukaryota > Metazoa > Chordata > Aves > Passeriformes > Thraupidae > Geospiza > Geospiza fortis. Next base: position 74,234 of record NW_005054606.1, on the reverse strand, counting down.
TTTTCTATTACAGCTTAATGTCCAGGGAAAAACAGGGTTCATTGACTAGAATGGAAATTTCACTTGAAAAAAGCTTTTGTATATTTTTGGACTGAAACTTCCCTGTGATTTTTCTACTAGCTGTAGTTGACATGTGTAGAGCTTTCTGAGTACTGTCAGTAGCCCTTGAGTTAGCCTGTACACGTACTGACTGGACAGCTGCACATGGTATCCCTTATTTCTTGTAAGACATGACAGGCTTTGCAGAGTGGGAACAACATTTTGTTTTTCTCTTTAGGAGTCTGATCTGACGTTCCGGCTGGCTAGTGGCCTTGTCATTTGGCAGCCAATGTGGGAACATAGGCAGCCTGAAGTTTCTGCCTTCAATGCTCTTGTGAAACCCATCAGGAACATCGTTACAGGTCTGTGACTTTGCTGTGGTGGTGGAGCTCCTGAGATCTGGGAAAGCTTTGCCTTTGTTTGCCTGGTGCTGCCCTTGCATTCTGTACATGAAGGAATATGTTGATCCTGCAGGAACTAGTCAAACCTCACAGTAGTTTAAGGTTGTTCTCCTCAGGGTCAATTGGCATTTGCGTAATAATTAAATAGGAGATGGGAGAGCCATCACAAATAGGAAATTAGTAACTTTTCAGTAGTTATCATTTGTCAGCCTGATATAATTTCTGTCAGCCTTTTCCTTAGTTGCTAAGAAAGGTGAAGACAGTACCTCGCAGCAGCCTGACATGAGTGAGGAAATCTTTCCCAAACTGGTACTGGACAAAAATGAACAGTAAAGAGCACACAGGTGGTTCTGCTATCTAAAATTTGATTTCCAGCATGTTATGAAATTAGAAAAGGTAGTTTCAAGAGAGTCCAAGAAGGCCTAAGCTGTAAATGCACTTTTGGATACTGGAAGGGGTTGCTTTTCCTTTGTGCTTCAGGCATAGTGAGATTGGAGTTGGGTGCTTAGGCTTCCAAGGCTTTGGCTTCCAAGTCTTTTTTGTCTTGCCTAGTCCTAAAAAACCCCATTTTTGCTGTTATATTTTAGACAATAGCTTTTTATAATTCCTGGTGGTGAAATTGCAAGTTAGCTGGGTATACTACGGTACCATTGCCTCCAGTTCTCAAAAACATGGAACTGTAGTTTTCATCATAGTGAAGATGTATTCACTAAATTATATTTTTCTGGTAACGGGTCATTTTGGATGTCATATTTTGTTCTGAAGACTTTGTAGATCTACTGGGAAAGTCCAGAATTAAAAAGATTCAGGTCTTCCAAATGATTTTAAACAGTCTTTTACATCCTGCTCTTTGTCCCTCTGCTTCATCTTCTAGAATTAAAATATGGTATTTCAGCCCTGAAACTAACAAGGGAAATTAGTCCTAAGTTTGCTTTGACTATTGGATTTTTTTCTATAGGTCTATGTGTGGTCAGAAAATCCCTAAAAATAGTTTCAGAAGTGAAGTCTGGAAGGAAAATGCTTTTTTATGTTTTGAATGTTTTTTCAGCAGGACAGAAATACTAATTGGAATGAGGTCTTTTATGTCTAGGAAGATGCTGCTGTCTTAGCATTTTCTCAAAGTGGGAAAAAAGAGTCAAATTTACTTAAATTTTCCTTCAAACAACAAATAAAAAAAATTAATGAAGAAGCTTTGCAGTATTTGTTTTGCAGTCAGTCTGATTCAGTCGTATCTGCACTGCTTTTAACACAGGATTTCAAGACTTGTCATCCCAGTGTGTTTGTTACCCTTGGTCTGCTACAGTATTACAGTTCAAACTTTCTGTGTGACATCCATGTATTTCCTGTGCTGAAGGCATTTGGCAAATTGGAAATCACAATACACTCTGAATGATGTAACCTAGAAAAGGACCTGAATATATGTACAAATAGGATGAAGAGCTCCAAAATAAAAGGCACTAGTCTGCACAGGAAAACACAATTAGTGGTGAATGGATTTAGGGTGAAATTTATATTCAAATTTAATTTTAAAGGAATAGAGATTTTTCAGTAGACAGTGTTGTTGACAACACAATAGAAAGAATTGAAAAAACTAACCAGTCCTATTTTCTTTTTATGGCTGTGACTAGTGCCTAGGAAGTTTGAAGCAGATAGATGGCTCATTTTGTTTTCTGGTTTATCCTTTTATTATAATACTTTATAATGGGTACATTATAGTGCAGGAGGCATTTCCTGAAATGTCCTGCTTTGACTTCTTTCCTCAGCCAAGAGAAGTTCTCCCACCAACAATCAGAGTGTGACTTGTGAATCCCCTAATCTGGACAGTGGACGTACTGAGGTGAATTCTGTGCTAAGGTTTGACAATCTTGAGTAAGGTGCTGAGGGAGGGGGCAATAAATATTGAAAGAGCACTTGCAGTTACCACCCTAAAGTATTTCAACTCCAGAAATTGCAGTTATTCACAGCTAAGGCTCTCAACCTTGTTTGCTGTGGAACCAAAGGGTGTGGAGTGTATCTGTCTGGATCTCCTTGGCCTTATCCTGTCTGATAGGATGGGAGCATGATCTTGTGTATGGCAGGAGGATTGGAGCTTCGTTTTCAGGTCCCTTCTATCCCAAATCATTCTCCTGGCCAAGAGAGCTGTACAGTGTACATTATGCCCTTTGCCTGTACAATGCCTTGTATTGAGAAGCCCCAGGCTTGATCAGTTTTTCCATGGTATTTTGGTGTTAGTAACTGTCATACCTAAGCTCAAATTTGATTATAAAAGTAATATGGGAGAGATAAATATGTTTATATAACTATAATATGTTCATGTACCTATTTTCTTTTTTGCAACTATCTGAAGGGACTGCAGGTGGTCTGTGAGACAACACAGCCAGATCCTGTACCTCCAAAGGCTTCTGGTTCAGCATGTCACCCTGGAAATTCCTTGGAGGGAAGTGTGTCCTCCCAAACCTCCCAGGAGAGAAGTTCTGCACATCCCAGGTACCAAAGGCTTTCAGGAGAAACGTGGGCTTATGTGATTTAGTGGTGGAGGTCACACAAGTCCATCTTGCATGCACTTTTGTCTGGACATCCTGAGGGTGCTGGAGGTTGGTATCAAATTCTTAATTCAACAAATCTCAGCTCTGGGTGATGAAAAAAATGGCAGCACTTGTTACTCAATGCTGCTTTTTTCAGAGAATACTCTAGCTGGCCTTTTGGGACAGTTTCTTTGGTCTTTTCTAGAATGTGGGAATTTAAGACTCAAAAAATAACCCTCAGGTTCACCCCTTCCAGGCTAGTTTCACCTTCAGGCCACTGGTATATTATCTGGCTTCTTTCTGACCAGATTTTCTTTCCCCCTAGCAAAGAATTTCTGCAAGCCTCTTTCCACTGCCTTCATTATGCCTCCTTTGCATCCTGCTGCGTGGCTGGCTTTACTGACCCAAAGGAACAGACTAAAAAAGAAGCACTGCTATGAAGATGTGCTTCCAGCTTGTCCTGCAGTGCTCAGGCTCTGGTTTCCAGCTTGGCACTAGTAAATTCATCTAGATTTGGGCACAGAAAGGTAGAAGTAGATTTTCAGTAGTGCTGGACACTCAGTAGTGCCATAAAGTAAATCAAGATGATGAGTGTTTTGAGAGATTTTGCAGAGGGAGGGCTGTAATTTTAAGTGTCTGGGGATTTAGGAGTGTCACTTGAACACCTGAAAACTCTGTTCCTGTTGCTTATCTCTTTTGAGAAATGTCATATCCAAAACACTGCAGTTTTAAGAAATGGCTTCATTACAGTGACAGAAATATAGGATGGAGTGATTTTCTGAATATCAGCTAGGAACAGCTCTGATCTCTCAAATGGGAGCTCAGGGCATCTTTTCACTGATGCAAAGGAAAAAGCTATTCCTTAAGGCTCTCATCCCATCAGGAAGCTTCCCTTGGGATTTTTTTATCAAGCTTGTTGTCAGTTCTGGATCTGTATTTAATTTGTGTTACTGTGAACCAGTAAAACTGAAGGTGGGGACAGAGCTGCCTTTCTGTGTGTGAACACTACTGCTCAGAGAGTGCACAGCTGTAAAAAATAAGCATCCTTTTAAGAAGACAGAATCAGGTGATCAATTTATCAAGCAGGGTCTGGTAGTTGCCATGGGGATGAAGCTCCAGACAGGCTTTGAAGAGAGCATCATTATACCTCCTCATTTGCAGAACTCATTGATGAGTTAAAACTGTACAGGGAGCTTTGGTTGCCAAGCAACAGATAACTGTGGAACAAATGTTGTTTACTCTGCTTACCAACAGCCAAAGTATTCCTTTGTCCTTGGCCAGGGGTTGAAGGAAGGCTGCATTTCCACTTGCCCTGCAGTCACAGACAACCATCAGCTGATTATGCAAGCACTAGATTTTCCTCTAAATGAACTACAGAGTTTAATTTCTGGTTCTTCAGAAACTGTCTAAACAAATGGCTTGTTCTCATCCTAGCTGAGTGTTGCTCCTACATTCAGTATAGTTCTCCATATAGAGATGATTCAGTTTAATCCTGAGGCAAATAAACCACAGCCCTTTATCCAGCTGCTACCTTGATCAGGCTGCCTGGGAAATAGACTTTGCAGGAAGTCACAAATATTTCATAAGGAGAACATGCCTTGCTCCAGCCTGTCATGCCTCAGGTTTGCCTGTGCCACAGATAGGGGAGCATGAAAAGCTGTTTATTTAGCCCCATACACTGCTCAGGGTCCTGCAGAGACCAGGGAGCAGTGCATCACCTTTCACAGTTGCTACTGGGATGACAGGTTTTATTTCCTTTGCTGGGGTACTTTGAGTATACTTCTGGCTTTTTGCAGGCTAGATCTGTGTGGCACAGCCTAAGCTTTGACAAAAGCACCCTTCACGTCAGGTTTATGGGGGAAATATTACAGCATATTCCCATTTCACGTTGTTTTATTTCCTAAATCAGTTTTCCAGGTTTTTGTGACAGCTCATTTCAAAGTTGTCAGACTTGCAGCCTTTTTACCTGAAATACAGCACTAGGAGAGAAACTTTGAGTGTGTGTATTTTGTGTAGTGTGGCATATGCTGGCACAGGCTGGTCTGGAGTTTCCAAGTGCCTCCAGCATTGGCTTGTGGGGCTGGCAGCAAACCATATTCTGCAAGTTTGAGCTCTGGATCCATGTGTTGATCCAAGCCCAGCCTTGACACCTGCTCCCTGTTTCCAGGCATGTAAGATGGAGCAGGGTTCATGTGATTCCAGTTGGTGTCAGTGCTCCATGCACACTTCTTCCTCCTTTGCCAGTTCCATGCCTGCCTTGGGGGCACAGGGCAGAGATCCAGCACTTTACTTCAGCACTCGGAGGTCCCAGGGGTCAGTACTGCTGCTGTTCCCTAGGGCTCTCCTGGACCATGGCCTTGGACCCATCTGTTCAGAATGTGGTGGACATGGGGATGACCTGCCCACACTATTTGCAGAGTTGATAATAAAAATGGCTTTTAACAAGAAAAAAAAAACCAAAACACCAGCCTGATGTTCTTGTGATGATTCTCAAATGCCTGAGAATATGGGGCATGAAAGCACTCTTAATTTTTATAGAATCCCAAAATCCCAGACATAAGTAAGTTACAGAGGTGTGTTTCTAATATAGAGTGGAAACTTTCAAAATCTGTATTCAGCAGACAAAAACAAGTAAAAAATCTCCAGTTCCCTCACCACCTCCAGCATTTCACACCTTCTTTTACCATGTGCTTCTCCTTCCTGTGACTCCCTTTCACTTGCTCCTTTCTGACAGATTGTCTCCTGACAGCTACTGACTGTCCAGAGGGTAGATCAGGCCAGTTGTACTCTGCTGGGAACAAAGTTGTATAAAGGATTAGGAATAAAAAGTTTGGGGCAATTTATTGCAAAAGCATTGGCTATGGATGACATATAGCTGCCTTTGAAATCTGAACTTTCTAGATTCTCTTTTTTGAAGCTCACTACAGATGCCTTGCTTTTGTGTGCACTAATTTCTACAGTACTTAGGAAATGCCATAATAAAATCCAATGGGAAATTGATAGGGCAATAAAATTATAATGAGGGTTTTAAAAGGTACTTTTCCCCTAGGACACCTTGGCAAAGAAGCTCATAATAGTAGCTTTTATTTATATAGGAAACAATTTAATTAGCTTAAAACGTTAACTAACTTTGCTGCCTTACCTGCTTTTTCTTAAGTAAGGCCTGATATGTTCAAACCTAAACCATCCCTAAATATGTATTATGAGTATCAGAAGAGCAGATGCTCAAGGGTTGTCTGTTTCCTG
>NW_005054606.1:30537-67957 GCF_000277835.1 Geospiza fortis | reverse complement strand
CTGCTGAACAAATTACTCAGCCCAGGTACTGGAGGCTCATCTTCAAGATCACAGTTTAGGAAAGCATCCCTATCCAAGAAAACACCTAACAGCGTGTACTGCAGTCCTCTGGGCATCTGAAGGCCAAATATCCACTTAGGTGCCTTCAATAATGCTTTCCTCAGTTAGGCACCTTAACCCCAAAGGACTTCATGCAGAGAGCTGAGTATCTAAGAAGGCCTAAGGAATCTGAGGGCTGACATTTCTACTCTCCTTTTTGGAGCAGGGTGTCCTTGGTGATTCCCCCATGCCAGAAGTCTCGCTACGCCACCTACTTCGACGTGGCTGTGCTCCGCTGCCTGCTGCAGCCCCACTGGTCCGAGGAGGGCACGCAGTGGTCACTCATGTACTACCTGCAGAGGCTGAGGCACATGCTGCAGGAGAAACCTGAGAAGCCCCCTGAGCCTGAGGTTACCCCTCTGCCAAGGCCTCGCAGCAGCTCCATGGTGGCTGCTGCACCCTCTCTGGTGAACACCCACAAAACCCAGGTGAGCGGTTGCGGTCAGTAAGAAAATAATTGCTGTTGTGGTGATGCTGTGGAGTGGTTGCTGAAGAGGTAGTGATGGGCACAGCTTTGGTATGGACTCACTTCAAGATCAGTCTTACAGTCAGATACCTGCATTGGTTCAGAAAGACACCCTGAGAACATTGAGTGCTTTGAAGGCAGAATCTGATGCAGAGGGTCAGAGCTGGTGACTGCTGAAAGCTGGAGTGTTGATTTGGAATAATTAATCTGGGATGAACTGGTGTAACCTTAGTTTTTAATGTGAGAATTCCTTTTAATGTGAGAATGTACTAATGCAGTTGTCAGAATCAATGGTTACCAATGCCTTTGCATTACAGTGTAATGGTCAGGACCCACTGAGCTTCCCTGGTGTACTCCCTCAAATGAGAGAAAAGGAACTGCATTTGATACAGGACTGCACACTTCAGACAAACTCTTGTGCCAAAATATTGAATTAGGCTTGACAAACAGTGGCAGTGACCAAAAGCTCTCCATGCTGTTACTTCTTCCACTGTTATTACATAACTTTTATATTTGCCAAAAGAGTCTTAGTTGAGAAACTGTTCTAATAGGTGTCAAGTCTTGCTTCTTGTTTTTTGGACAATGAACACTGTCTTCCTGTCTTTGGTGCAGTAAATATCTTTGTGTTTGAGCTTAACTTTTTTTTTTAATTTTGTGTTGTTTACCTGTTCCAGAGATTAAAGAAAAAAGGAATGTTGTTGCAGTTTCAGTTAATCTCCTTGTGGATTTGTGCTGCTTTTAGGTTTTGCCCTCTTTTCCTGTCATGTGCAGCAAATGCTGATTTACTTAGTTGGTGGGGCTGCCTTACAAAAATTTAGCAGATATTCTACTTTTGCCCTCTGATTTTATGACACACTCGAAAAAAATATCTGTTCATTTTCCTATTAAATGTCCTTTTTGTGTTGGAAATATTGGAATTCTTGGTGTTTTTCCTAAAATTGCTACTTTTGGGCTTTGACAGATTTTGACTGGAAGAAAGGTGAAATAGCTTTTCTCCAGTAGACTCCAGATGCTCAAAATCTAGAAGACAAGCAAAAACCATGTAAATATTGCTACTGCTTGTTTTAGATCTCAGGACTTTATAGACATTCTTAGCATTATTGTGAGAGCTGCTGGTTACTTGTGGTTCCAAGGGCTCAGCAGCAGCAGTACTGTTTAAATTGTGTTGTACTTCAGTGTAATGTCCATAATATGTTTCATCCCTGTAAAAACTTGATATAGCTTCATTAAGGCCAGGTAATAAGAATTACTCTTCAATCTTAATCTACCTGTGTGTGGAGACTTTATAGATTGCTGTGTGTGTACAAAAAACCCTCTTTAATATCCTCTCCTGGAGGGAGAATTGAAATACATTGCTGTTGATGTGTTTCACTGTTTCCATGCATGTACTGCTCCTTTGCTGTGGCTCATTGCAACCTGGTTGTTTTGTTTATTTGCAAGTTTAGCTCCCAGTGCAACAGGGAGTGCAGGCAGTGGTTTGCAGAGGCAGTGTGGATGAGATTGTCTTCCATGGGCACTGGCTGCACTAGTGTTGCCCTGGTTCTTCTCTTTATGCTGTAAAACACTTTCTTCCTTTCACAGCTGTCTTGCTTTTCTAGGCTGTTTCACTTGCAGAAGATTCCATTGCTCTTCTCTAATATTGTTCTGTTAAATCCATTTGGCAATTCCACTGGGTACATTGTGGCTGCTAACATTAGGACTCTGTCCAGGGCATGCTTCTCTCCAAGGCTGAGTTTGAGTGCTTTTGGTGACCTCTGTGTCAGTCCAGTGTATTTTTGCCATACTTCTTTAAAATAGAATCCTATTCCAGGGTTCCAGTTTGTTAAGCACAACAGCTGTGATGGAGGAAGTGAAATGGTCTTCCAGGCAGCAAAACTTTCAATTCACACCCCCTTCTTTACAACTTTGAGGACTGAAACCTGTGCAACACACAGAAGTAACCTACTGTAGGAACTTTACTGCTGTTCTTACATAAATCTCGTCAAACAAGGATCTCTGCTAGTTCTCTGCTAGAGCAGAGGATGCCACCTCCCAAAAGCTAAGATTTGCCCTTTCTGTGAACACAAGGGGTTGTATGCTGAGCCTTCTCAAGCTTGTCTGACACAGGGTTATGCTTAAAGCCTGTTTTTTCAGTCTAGACCTGAAATTCCTTACACAGTGTCATCGTTTCTACTCAAAGTTGATCAGTAACTTCTCAAAAACATTGGCACTCTGTGTTTCAGCAGGAAAGATATAAAGTGGAAGAAAAAAAGTGAGTAAAGGAAAACACATCTGCCTGCAAATCACATCATGGAGTAGTAGATTTTTGTGGCAGATCAACATTGTTTCAAATGTTCTGCAATAGAAAGAACTGGATGTGGCACTGGGTGCCATGGTTCAGTGGAGGTGTCAGGGAACAGGTTGGACTCGATGATCTTGAAGGTCTCTTCCAACCCTGTGTGATCCTGTGATAAAGGAAACCTGTGTGGCACTTGAATGCAGTGAATTCACTATTAGGGCAGGTGTAGGATGTGTAGCAGCTTGTGAACGTTTGAAGGCTCCAGTCTTGCACTTCCTTTGCAGGGGGAAGAGACAAAACTTACATTAATCCTAGCACCAATGCAGCTGTAGTGCTCTCTGCAGTGCTGATGGAATGCTAAGAGTCTCAAGTGTGATATCCTGAGAGCTGAGAGAAGTACTAATGAGCTGGTACACATACAGTCACGCAGGAGAAAGACAATAGGAACAACAAAATCTAGAGGAGCAGCCTCCAAACCCAAACTATTTTGCTGCTTTATCCATCTCATGCTTATCATAAATCCGTGTAGTCTACTGCACAGAATAGCCATGTGTTTAATCACTGTTCAACAGGATTGATTCATTAAAATGCACTGTATACCACACTGTAGATTTGAAGTAATTCTGTAATTTACTTCTCTGGTGTTGTTTGCTTGATACCTACCCAGAGTAGATTTCGAAGCTGGGACTGTGTCTGTGTGTTTGCATGGTTTGTGTCTCAGTAGGCCCTACTCTGTCTTTTGGTGATCATAAACCACCTACTAAACACTAACTTAGTAACCAATGGACAAAGATACTTAATCCAAAATAATTTCACACAATGTTTTATAGCCAGAAGAGGCCAGAGAGCTATAAAGGCTAAGAAAAAAGCTATATGGAGTATTTGCTGGCCTCACTGTTGAGAGTGGCTGGTGTTGAATCCTGGTTTACTGTGTATTGGATTTGACATCTGACTCCTCTGACTCTTTAATCAAATATGCAAAGTGGTAGATAGGCATACCTTTGTACTACAAACAGTGGTGAGGAGGAGACTTGCTGCTGTGCGTCTCCTACATTCTTGTGCTGATAAAATTAAGAGAGAGGATTCAAGTGTAGTTTCTGATTAGTCTGAAAAGTCTCTGAAAAATGTGTGAACCCCCAATATTTGGTGTTGCAAACACTGTAACTGGTGTTAGGCTTCAGCTGCAAAGGCTTCACCAAGTTTTTCTGGACCTTGTTGGGCATAAAACTGCACACTTGTGTGCTGCAGAAGCTGGCTCTGCAATTTGCAGTCTGGCTAGGCAGAATCTAAACCTGTCACAGTGGTCGCTTCGTCTATCCCTGACATATGGCTATCTCTGCATTGAAAGCAAAAAGGTGTTTTAACATGACCTGCTTTTTCTGCTGAGTATTTCTGGTGGGACAGGAAAGAAAAAGAGCATTCAGTTGGAAACAAGCTGATATTTAGGCAGGAGCAAATTACCCTGAGGGAGTTTGGTCAGGTCAGCTGCACAAACACTCATGGAAGATTGGCATTAGGTCTTTATTGAGAGCAGATGGCTGGAAGCTGAGTTTGTGCCAATTTCTATCTTTGCAGCAGGCAGGTGTGGCATGTGTTGTTTGATGCAGAGGTGAGTTGAGTGAGCACTACTGAAGCTGAGGTGAGCGAGCCTCATGGTTTTTGCTGTTGTGGGATGTTCTGTGATATAGGAAAGGGGGAAGTTTCATATGAAAAACAATGGACAGGGAGCTCTGTTATTACAAGCGAAAGATATTTACTGATTGAGAAGTCTTAGATTTCTTTGAGTAAATAAGTTTTCTGAAAATTAAGTTTCTTGAAGGGACAGTGTTACTTACTTGCAGTTTAGTCCCAAAATATGTATTTAAAAGTGTATGTTATTAAGGGCATGGATCTTAAATGAAGCACTTTGCAAAGGGTAACCATTATGATTGCTCATGTACGTAAACCAAGATCTCAAGGACATCATCAGTTACTTAGAGTCTTACCTGGGATCACAATCAAGGATGTTCTTCCATGCCACCAGGCCAGGCTGACAGCAGTGCCTGAGGCTTTCCCCACAGTGTGCTGTACTTTTTTCCCTTTGGTGACTGAAAGATTAGACAAAGTAAATAATTATGGAAGTTTCTAAATTTTGTTCATTGATTTTTCTTTAAATGTGTAAATGTTTTTGTGTAATGAATTGGAGGTCTTTTTCTTCTACAGTGCTCCTGTGATAGTTCTAGGAAGTAGCTCCTTTTTCAGAGCTGGTTATCCTCTATTTCTCCTTGTGCTTGTCTTCTTTTGGGAGCTGCAGGATCTTACAATAAAATGTAACGAGGAAGAAAAGTCACTAAGCACAGAGGCATTTTCCAAGGTTTCACTGACCAACTTGCGTAGACCAGCAGTTCCAGATCTCTCCACAGACCTGGGAATGAATATCTTCAAAAAGGTGAGTGAAAGAAAACTGCATTTTAATTTACCTATGATTAAATACCCCAGTGTCTTCCTAAGTAGCTGCTGAAGGTCTGCTTGGACTATGTATTCATGGGGTCTGCTTGGAATGTATATTCATGCCATATGTGAGATCATCATCCCTTTTCATTGGAGTTGGTTCTGCATGTTTTTACATTGGTTTTTATATGCACATCCCAAACGTAATACTGAAGTCTTTATTCAAGTAATTGTCCTGATGGAACTGCATGAGAGGAGGCTACTCAGGCAGTGCTGAATTTTAAGTGCCAGTGCTTGCTGTAGTTCCAGCTAATTCAGTGAGTTCTGCTTTTTTTACCTTATCTTACCTCTGGGTTTCCAACCATCCATTCCATGCTCAAGGTCAAAGAATGCCATAAAATTATCCAAGGGCATCCATCCCAGCCTCGGGCAGGGCTGAAATCCTGCAAATGCTCACAGGACCCCAGCATGCAATTAGACTCTGCCATGGGAAATGGCCAGGATAAAATGCTCAGAGTGCAAAGTTAGACTTGGGGAAATATATCTGTGTTATCTTTTTCCCTCAAGTGACTGTTTTCCTTACCTCAAAGCTTCTTAACTGCTCCTGTGTCTGGTCCTTTTGCTGCAGTTCAAGAGCCGCAAAGAGGACAGGGAGCGCGAGCGCAAGGGCTCGATTCCATTCCACCACGCCGGCAAGAAGCGGCAGCGGCGGATGGGGGTGCCCTTCCTGCTCCACGAGGATCACCTGGATGTCTCCCCCACTCGCAGCACTTTCTCCTTCGGCAGCTTCTCTGGAATTGGAGAGGACCGGCGTGGCATGGAGAGGGGAGGATGGCCAACCACCATCTTAGGTGAGGTATCGCTGTGTCTGCCCCAGACTCTGTGTCACTTCTGTCATGACACACTGGGAGAACAGCAGGGGCTGTTCCTTCATCCAGTCCTTTTGTCACCCTCTGTTCCCGGTTCTGTTTGCTGAATTTAAAAAAACCTCTTAATTCCAAGACTGTTGTTGAGTGGAATTGAAGGCTGTGAGAACCAGAGGCTCAAGGATATTTGAGTAGATGGAAGAGCAAGGAAGTATCTGTGAAAAGACTGGGCAGAATGCTAAAGCGTGAGTACACTGCTTGTATTTTCACTAGGATAACAGAGCCTGGTGAAAGGATGTGACCCAATAGGTTATTTACAGCTTCAGAGGCCTTTGAAAGTAAAAATGGACTGTGTGGATGAGTGGCAAATAACCACTGTGACCAGTCATTGTGACCAGTGATAACCTGAGCATAGCATTGTAACTTGTGCTAAGCTTTGGCATTTTCAGTGCCTCGAAGGGAAGCAGTGAAGAAGTGTAGGAAAGGGAGGCGATTGCATTCCTGAGAGTGGGAAGCTACCAGGGCATAAATGTTTGCATTACACATCTGTTGGTAACTGTGTGCTGGGATTCACAAGGGTCCCCAGGATGAGGGAAGAGATGAGAATCTTGACTCCATGTTTCAGAAGGCTGATTTACTATTTTATGATATATTAAAAGAAAATGATAAACTATACTAAAGAATAGAGAGAAAAGGATTTCATCAGAAGGCTAGCAAAGAATGGAATGATAATAAAATCTTGTGACTGCTCAGCGTCCTGACAGAGCTGGACCTGTGATTGGTCATTAATTAAAAACAACCACATGAGACCAATCAAAGATGCACCTGTTGCATTCCACAGTGGCAGGTAATTATTGTTTTTCTTTTCCTCTGAGGCTTCTCAGCTTCTCAGGAGAAAAAATCCTGGCAAAATGATTTTTCATAAAATATGTCAGTGACATAACTGCTCACAGCAGGCCTTGAACAACTTATATTTCAATTCACTTTTCTCTGAAAACTTCTTTGCTGGAATAATAGCTACTCTGGGAGCTGTAGTGATCTCTGTTTCACTTGAATATCACTGTTCCTGTGTGGTAGTAAGCACTACACAAGCATTGCATCTTCAAATAGATCCAAAGAATTTTCACATTCCCTTCTTTAAAAGAGAAATCTTTGAAGAGGCAGCAGTATCATTATGACAATTATTACAACAGCATGACAATTGTTAGCAGCAGTGTCATTAGTATCATTAACAATGTCATTAGTATGCTGAAAAGTTCTGTTCACAGTTTTCCTGAAGTGCATATTGGATAGAATATAAATAGGCTATTTTCTCAATGACGCTTATACTGTCTTGATATTGGAGAGGTACAGTGTTTGAACCTAAAGATTTGTTACTTCAAATGTCTAAGTTCACTAAACAGTGGGGTTTTTTTGTCTTCCTGAAGAATTTAGTTTGCCTTAGCACTCTAAAATAGTATACTTATTTTTGGGGGGAAAGAGGAGGAGAACTAAATTGCTGTAGCATGCCCCCAAGGGTGGAGTGCTGACCAGTCTTATTTTCTTTTGAAGGTGCTGTTGGTTAAGAATGCAGGTGTCAGCTAAACCAGTATGTGTTGTGGGGGAAGAGCCTTGCAGAGAGTTTGGACCATTTTGTCTCTCTGTCAGTGAACCCACATAAGGAACCCCACCATAATCTTTGGTTCTGCTTCACAGTGTGATGAAAAACCTTCATTTTTACAGACTCCAATCCTTTAACTTTTAACCTCAGCTGCTGTCTCCAGCCACCTCTCATGTAGCTAAACAAAATCTCCATTTCTTGTTGTCTCTCTAGGGAAGTTTACCAGGAGGGGAAGCTCCGACACAGCCACGGAGATGGAGGGGCTGAGCGCCCGGCACTCGCACTCCCATCACACGCTGGTCTCTGAACTGCCAGACCCCTCCAACAGCCATGGAGACAACACAGTCAAAGAAGGTAAATTTAACACATCAGGACAGGTGTTTCACTGAAATATCAACCCCAAAAAGTGAAAGGGAGACGTACTGTTCCTACATGTGTGTGACTAATTGGTTTTTCCATTTTTGTTTCTGTATCTCTTGAGGGGTTTTATAAACTATGAAGAAAAAGGTTTCAAACAGTTCATGTTTATCTGGAGCAGTTGTTAAAACAATTGGTGGCTATCAGCAGGGAGAAGGCATGGTTTGAGGGTTTTTTGCCTTGCCACAACACAAAAGTGTGAACAGAAACTTGGTATTGCTATCTTTAATGGCAGGTAGCACAACTGCACAAGCTGTCAGGAAATGTGATTGCCACTCTGGTGAGTTGCTATGTACATAATAGAACCAGTCCATCACTGAGTCATTGCTTATTAAATGTATTAGATGTCATTAGTTCATTACTTAGAATATATTTATATTTAATAGCCATAGGAAGAGATTCTTTGTTATTCTCTAGCCCTGTTACTCTACTGTCTGGCAGTCTGAACAACCCTATGGGTGTCTTTCTACACTAGAGGGTATATAAACCTACTTACAAAGCACTAGGTGTGGGAAGTTATGAGCACTGAGGCCTGGAAATCAGTATGAGTTTTAAAAATATGAGGCATCCTTGATAAAAATTTGCTCTTAAAGCCAGCTTGCTAACCTGAGCAATTCAAAGTTCCTGTCTCTGAACACTGAGAGCTTAAGGCTGCAGTGCCTTTCTCATCAGACAGCTATGCATTGTGGAGATGGTTTAGACTGTCACAGGTACTGTTTTCTTCAACTGGTGTGATGAAATTTTCCAGATTGATGTGACTTGGAAAGCTGTTTCAGATTTGTGCTGTGGTTCTGCTACCTTCACCCCTGGTGCCTTTCAGCTGTAGAGTTCTTTCTCTTTGCCTTGCAGGGGCAAACTGCTGCTTTTAAGATGAGGCACTGGATTAATGCAGGGAGAAAAATCCTTTTGGATTAGATTTAGAATGTCTGAGTTGCCTGATCTACTTGACTGCCCATTTAACATCAGCTTGAGCTGCCAGACAACTGAACTGCTAGAACAAGCTTGGGGTTGTTCTAATTTGCACTGTGTTAAAAGAAGAAATGAGTTTACCTTTGCTCCTTGTGCACATGATAGGAATTAGGAGCTTGTGATTTCTTTTGGCATTACAAACCACTTTAGGAGCTGCTTCCTTTAGGCAAGCTCAGCCCTAATCTTCTATTGTGTAGCTAGAGAGATGGAAATCTATTTTCAGGTAGCTGTTTTCCTCCCTGCAGTGCGATCCCAGATCTCCACCATCACTGTGGCCACCTTCAACACCACCCTGGCCTCGTTCAACGTGGGCTACGCCGATTTCTTCAGCGAGCACATGAGGAAGCTTTGCAACCAGGTGCCCATCCCAGAGATGCCCCACGAGCCACTGGCATGTGCCAACCTCCCGCGGAGCCTGACAGACTCCTGCATCAATTACAGCTGCTTGGAGGATACGGATCACATTGATGGAACCAACAGCTTTGTCCACAAGAATGGCATGCTGGATCTCTCGGTAATTGGCAAGGAACGAGGAAAACCAGGTCCCTCTTCTGTCAATGTAGCTGTTCCATTGAGATCAGGGGTTTGATGGGCTTTTCCTCCACCTCTTTATATGACTTCTCTCAGCAGTACATAAAGGTCAGTCAGATACATTTGTGCCTATCCTAAAAGTCTCCTCTGAGAAACTGCAACTCCTGTTACTCCTTGCAAGGAGCGCATGTGCATGTGGAATGCACACATCAGATCTTGAGTGGTATTACGTAATGGCTGTGTTCCTGGGGCATGCACCAAATCCCCTATAAAATAGTGTAAGACTGAGTAGCACCTTTCTTCAAGCACCTTAAACCTCACTTTTTCTGCTTTCCCCTCAATGATTTGCCAGCTCTTGGTGCACTGAAGCAGTGTTCTCAGGCTCACAGATGTTATCTCATGGTTTCCTTTTCAGCCTGACTGTGCCCAGCCTGTGGTTTCTTGTCTGACATCCAAGTTGTAGGCTTTTGGTATTTAGGGTTGTGTATTATTTGTTCAGACTTTGTACTGTGCCCGCTCTAATGACTCTCTGGAATCTAGAATTTCTAAATATTATTGGGAGAGGAAATAATTCTGGCTTTAAATATGATGTTTTGTATCCCTCAGGTGGTGCTGAAGGCTGTTTACTTGGTTCTGAACCACGACATCAGTTCCCGGATTTGTGACGTGGCACTGAACATTGTGGAATGCTTGCTGCAGCTTGGTGTGGTGCCCTGTGTGGAGAAAGTTCGCAGGAAGAGTGAGAACAAAGAAAACGAGGCCCCTGAAAAGAGACCAAGTGAAGGATCCTTCCAGCTTAAAGGGGCTGCTTGTGGTTCAGCCTGTGGCTTTGGGCCACCTCCAATTAGTGGAGCTGGAGATGGAGAAGAAGAAGGAGGAGGTGGAGGAGGTGATGGAGGTGGTGGAGGTGGTGGAGGAGGAGGAGGGCCGTATGAGAAGAATGACAAAAAACAAGAAAAGGTTTGTCTTTCTTCTCTCTTTATACAATTCCAAATGTACTTTAATGTCTGCTAAGATTGAGTATGCATGTGTATGGAGCTGCCCTTCTGTTTTGCTCTGGTGCTCACTTGGGGTTCTGCTGAGGAAACCTGATTAGCAATTCAAGCACTGTAACTACTGCAGAGAAGCAGCTGCCAAAAATGGAGTTTGTGAGCCTGGCACGGACATTTTCAATATCTTGACAAAGTGTTTGCAACCCTCAATGACAATGTTTTTTTTTCAGGTTTATTATTCATAGCTTGTAAAGGAAAAAACGGAACCCAGTGTGTGAGCGTAGTTTCTTTTTTATTTGATTACTAGAAGTCTTAAATTTTTCAGTATTGCTATGAGAATTGGACAAGAGATGCTATATTGCTGACCTCTCAAGCTGCAACTTATAGGATCATAATATCTAAGACATTTTAAAAAGGTGTTTGGTTTTCTACTCAGCCAAGCCAACTCTCTGTTTTTCAGGGTTGATTTTTTGAAGTAAGTTCTGAATGGTGTGCATAGCAGCATGTAGGGACTTCACATTTATAGCATAACTTTTTGATGGGAGCTGAAAAGGAGGGAGCTGGTCTCTAAACTTGAAAAATAATTGGAGTAAACACTTCAAGAATAACAACTCAGTAATGGAGTGTCTGAGATGAGAAATGGAAAGCAGTTTGTCAAAAATAAAATGCTAGCAAAATGCCAGTGGTTGTGCCAGGGTTACCCACTGTCTTTCCCTCTGTGACCCTCAGGATGAAGGCCCATCTATCAGCACCCATAGGCTGGCACTCACAATGCTGATCAAAATTGTGAAGTCCTTGGGCTGTGCCTATGGTTGTGGAGAAGGACACCGAGGGCTCTCTGGAGACCGCCTGAGACTCCAGGTATTTCGGGAGAATGTAAGAGAATTAAAGCTCATTAAAGTGTCCCCCCTTGTACTGCTGAGATGGCTGCCTGCCCCCTCTGTAGCTTTCCCTGTATTGACAGTAAATGTGTTGCTTTTTGCCCCAGCTCACAGACTGTGTTGCAGCCCAGCCGTAGCAGATTTTCAGCTGTAGCGTTGCCTTCCGGTCCCTGGGGCTTTCTAAGGGCACTCCTGGGGCCCAGGGTGCTTCTGGCCACCCCAGTAGATGGGTTGGGACAATGCATGGGAGCAAATTCCATGTGTGAGCTGGTGTTAGTAGTTTTTCACAGGACAGTACCCCAAAAGAGTATGCTACTTACAAGAGGTGCAGCTGTCTTGGGTTGCCTGTGTAATCCAAAAGTCTGAGGTGTAAGTACGCCCACTTTTGCTAGTGGTGATTACGACTGGTTGCTGCTGGGCTGCTCCATCAGCTCCTGATGGTTGGAGTGCACTGTATTTGCACTGTACTTGTTCTGTTGTTCTGCAAGGAAGTAAAAGACTCACTTGTGCCCTTTTGATGGATATGGTGGGTTATCACTGTTGATTTCTAACATTTTTTAGTTCTGCCCCAGTTAGGAGATTGGAAAGTGCCCAGAATGTAGCCCAGACATCAGCTTTAATCCAGAAGAGTTTGTCTCCTTGAGATCAGTCCAGCTCCCTGTTAAATGGGAGCCTTTCAAAGGCCTTCTCAGTGTGTGCCTCTTCCTCACCTTGTGTGCTTGCAGAAGGGGGCATTTTCCATGACTATAATGAAAGTTTACTAATCCCATGTGGTGTGAACCACATTCTTCTCCATGGCTTTGGTTAGCTTGAGCTGTGCCAACAGAGCTATAATTAGGTTCTGGGCTCTGAGGTTGATTTCTCAGAGATGGATTGGCTGCTCTGTGTCCTTGCAGTGTTCTTGTGTTAGCTAGATTTCCAGGTGCTGCAGGAGTGCACACAGTTGGACAAGATGGGGTGAGAGAGTCCCAGTGGTAGCAGTAGAAAGGCTCTGCACAGAGCACTGGTTGAACAGGTTCCATATTCATCACCATGTCAGTTAGATTTTTCCTTTGGAGCTGAGCTATTTAGACCTATGTATAACATCAAGTATAAATAAATAAGTCTCTTGGAACCAAGATTCTTATCAGGCCCATTGAATTGAGGAAAACATTTCTCTACATGTGTAAGTCTGCTGCATTTTCTGTGTGTTTGTCTGGCCAAACTGCTTTGCATGCAGCATCTGTGTTGACTGTGTGGACGATCATGTCTGAGTTTACTGGAAAGTTAAGCACCCTATTGTAGAAAACAGGAGAGTTCATGTTTCCTGTAGAGATGATATTTTAGATTCATTTAACTCCAGGCTTCATGGGATCTCAGTAGGATGGCTAGTTTTGTGATAAGAAGTTGACAATTACAGTTTTTAAGTAAAAAGTTAGTGTTCTGTATGATGTAAATTGGGTATAGGGGCATTCAATAGGTTGGGTCTCAGCTGGAGGGTGAAAATCAGATGCCTGAGGTTAAAAACCTGTTCCACCAAGGCACTGAGCACTGACAGAGGTGGTGCATTCCCAGTTCATTACATCCAGTGAGATTTTACTTTGCGGTTGGGCACAGGAAGAGAGGACAGGAGATACAGCTAGTAGTGGCTTTATCACCACCTCAAACTCTCTTTGGTGCTGAATTTCTTGTTGGCTCCAGAGGTGAACCTGTCCTGTTATGGGACCATTCAGAGACAGCTAAGTGCAAAATTACCTTGCTCTTGCTAGCAAAACTTGAGCATGTACTTTGATGTGATATGATTTTATGGGCACTGTTGCAGGCCCAGAACTGCCTGACCAAGCTGTACAAACTGGACAAGATGCAATTCCGGCAGACTGTGAGAGATTACGTGAACAAGGATTCTCTCAATAATGTGGTGGATTTCCTGCATGCTTTACTGGGGTTCTGCATGGAGCCAGTCACTGATAGTAAGTACTCCTGGCATCAGTCACTTGTGTGTCTTAAACTGTGCCATCAGAAAGAAACCACATTCGTGTCCTTCACAAACTACAAAATGTGATTTGCTGTTCTCACAATATATGAACTGAATCCTTAGGCAGTGGGGGTCAAGGGAGTTGGACCTCTTTGGATCTGACCACCCAGTGACCTTGCCTCAAGATCTTGTAGCACACAGTGCGCCTGAAATTGAAGGGCTCCCTTTGATTCATCCTGTCTCTTCTTCATGGCTCTTCACAGAAGAGATTTTCATTAAACCGTGCCTCGGGCAGGAGGTTTTCTGCTTCATGACATGACAAGGCACCAGGTGGAATGGCCAGTTTAATACACAGTTTATTCTGAATGGAGGTATAATTGAGCTTTAAAACCCTCAGAACTTAGAAGGCAGCGCAGTAAGCAGCAAGAGCTGCTCGAATGAATGAGAATATGGACACACAGATGCATATGCCTGTGGTTACATCTGCATGTATGTACATAGGGGGGTTTGAGGATTTTTTTTTAAATTAGGAAAATTATGTTCTGTATTAGAACAATCAAACATTTATGCTTGGTCACTGCATGAAACAACATTTAAGAGTGGTTGTTTATAGAGTAGGAATAGCTCCTCTGAAACACTCAGAGTCTGACTAATTTATTAGCCTGTCTTTGATGCCTGGAATTCCAGAGAAAGCATCAAAGAACGTTATAGAGCCAGATTTCATGAGGAAGAGTCCCATGTGACATTTCCCTAAGTATTCATCAATTATTGACTGGCTTATTCTTTGAAACATGACAGCTTATGCAGCTCTTGAGAGTATTTTCTCTCAAATCAGGAAAATGGGATATTTTTTGTAATTCATGTAAATATGTAATTATTTTTTGAGTCTTTCTGAAAACTTGGTGTTGTTGTGCACCTTCCAAGAAAAGCATTCCTATAGTTCAGAAGATTTTTGTTTCATGGGTGTTGTCACTTTGCTGCTTAATCAAACACCTCTTATCCCTTAGAATGGTAACTAGAAAAACTGAAGTTATTGTTCAAATTTTAAGACTTATTCTGCACTTCTTTATATGAGAGGTGTGGATGGTGCAAAGCTAGAGTTGTCCTGATATTTTCAATCCTTTTTCATAATACATCTATTTCTGGGAAATACTTCCATATTTATCATTCATTTTACCCTTTGTTTCTGCTATATTTCTTGTGGGGTGGGACTGAGAGAACTGAGCATAGGATATTAGGTGGGAACTTGTCTCGTATATCAGAATCATAATCCCTTTAAATGTGTCTTTAAGCCCTCTCTTTTAAACTGTTCCCAACAAGATGGCTTGCTTACACTTGAATTTTACAGATAAGGCTGGATTTGGGAATAACTTCACCACAGTGGACAACAAGTCTACAGCCCAGAGTGTGGAAGGTATTATTGTGAGTGCCATGTTCAAGTCATTGATCACTCGCTGTGCATCCACCACGCACGAGCTCCACAGCCCAGAAAACCTGGTAAGCCCTTGATACCAAGTTAAAGTGATTCTCTCCCTGTACTGGGCACTAGTGAAGTGGCATCTCAGAATCTGGGGACACTCAGAAGTTTTTTCCCTAAAAAATGTAAAGGTGGCTGGGAAAGAGGCTGGGGCACATCTCTTACAAAGAACAGCTGGGGGAAACAGAGTTGCTTAGCTGGAGAAAAGGAGGCTCAGGGGAGAGCTTCTTGCTCTCTACAGCTTCCTGACAGGTTGTATCAAGGTGTGGGTCAGTCTCTTATCACAGGTAAAAGTGACAGGATAAAAGGAAATGGTCTCAAGGTGCATCAGAGGAGGTTTACATTAGATATCAGGAAAAAATTTCTTCACTGAAATGGGAGGTCAGGTATTTTAACAGGCTGCTCAGGGAAGTGGTGGAATTGATGCCTTGTAAAGGCTGACCTAGAGCAGAGGCTGGGCAGAGTTAAAGAATAAAGCAGGGATTTATTAAAAGGTTTCAATGGATCTACCTTGGGCAGCACAAGAGCCCAGCCAGGGCTGCACCCAAGATGAACCAAAATGGTCACAAATGGACAGCTGGTCACGGGGTCTCTCACTTTTATAAGTTCTGGTTCATTTGCATATTGGAGTTAATTGTCCAGTTACAACTTTAGGTTATGGAGTCCTATCCTGCTTGTTTTTCTCTTTTCAGTCCACATTGTTTATGCTCTTGGGCCTGAGATTTGCATCATTTGCCCTTGGTCCCCAGCTACAGAAGGAATTGTTTTGTCTAGCCACTCTGTGAAGAGAGCTCACCTTCCTCTAAAATGAAAAATATAAAAGCTAAAACCAGAGGCATCAAAATCACTATCCCTGAAGGGATTTAAAAGATATGAATGTGAATGTGGAAGCAGGGATGTGGTTTTTTGGTGGACTTGATGGTGCTGTGTTAGTGGTTGGATTCAAGGATCTCAGTGGTCATTTCCAACCTCAGTTATTCTATGCTTCTAAGACCATAGCTGCAATGAATCACCTTTCAGCAAAGTCAGAGGCAGTTCACTTGGTTAACCATGTGGCCCTCTGGTGCCAGACTATGTGAATTACTGAACCGCAACTTGGTTATCTTCCCAAGGTTTAGACAAACATTCCATTTACTGAACACAAGGAGGAAAGTGTTGCTTTTTGCTATGTATGTGCTGTCTTCCCAGAGCAGTCAGTAGACTGGATGACATGAGTGCTCTTCTCCCAGACTGGTATACTCTAGCAGTTTGTCTCAGGCCACCTGCTTTATTATCAAAAATTAGGATTTTTCATGGGAGCACACAGGAAATATTCTTGTATTCCATCATTAAAGCAGAACTGTAAAGACACTGAAGTCCAGCTAAAGGGGCAGTAGTGCTCTGTGAGGTGAAGGGAGTAGGAGAAGGAAAACCACATTAATGCCTTGTAGCAAAAGCACATTAATGCCTTAAACCAGCATTGTACTCTACCTATGTCCAAATCCTCTAGTTCTTATGGCTATTTCTCCTTTGGAATGTTTGTCATAATAGATTATTTGGTGGCATACAGAAAAACATGCCCCATTATTGGACCTAGATTAGGAGCACCAAGCGTAAATTTTTCTTACAAATCATGTTTCTTTCTAGAGCCTATTTTAGTGTGAAAGGTGAAACTTATCCCTAAGGGTAACACTGTTAATTGTGCCTGTATGGAGAATACAGCATGTAGAGCATGTGTACAGATTTGTTGTTGTTTTGTCATTGCTTAAAGTCAATCTTGTGGTCTGTATCTTACTTTAAAAAAAAACTTAATCAGGATACAGGTGCAATTATAAGCATGTTGGGTTTTGGGTTTTTTTGGTTGTTCTCCTTTGTTCTTTGCTGAGAATTTTCAGAATAATCCAAGGTCTTTCAGGAAAGCTCACAGATCAAAATCAAGCCCTGTAAAACTGTGCCCTCCATCCCCTTGCCCTCAGATACAGAGGTGATTTGCACATCACAGATGCGTATGAACGTTCAGAACTAAAAAGGGCCTTGAGTGTAGGAGGGAGGTTGGGAAATGAGTGAGTCATTCCTCTCTCTTAATGTGATGTGAGGCTCTAAAATAATGAAAAAAAAATCCCAAGATACCCACTAGTTCTGATAAAAACATGCAGTTGTTTGCCCTCTACGTCCTCTCACATACACCTGAGGTATTTTGTGCCTTTTAAGTTTGTGGTCTAGGTGAATGGTATAAAGCAAACTTTAAGTTTGTAGCTCCCTCATTTCACAGATTTCCTTTTAGCCTCTGATACCTCTCCATCTGCAGTATCCCAATGCAGAAAATGTTCTTCTGAGTGCACTATGAATTTCCAGCCAAAAACCACAAACCATACACCTGAAGAGTAGATCACATAAGAGCCAGAAGAGAAGCAATGGCTTGGTGAAGTACCTCAGAAAGTACTGACTCTCACTGCTTCTTTAGAAACTGCAGACTGAATTTGTTTTGTTTTTTTCCATGGTGTCTTGCTGCTCAGGGCTTGTACTGTGATATCCGACAGCTGGTGCAGTTTATCAAGGAAGCTCATGGGAATGTTTTTAGGAGAGTGGCACTCAGTGCCCTCTTGGACAGTGCTGAAAAGTTAATACCAGGAAAAAGGACAGAGGAAACAGAGCAAGAGCCAAAACCTTCTGGGAGCAAAAGGTGGGTATCAGGAGGTAGAAGGTAAATGTCTGACTTGCATATGACTCTATGGCTATCTGTGCCAAACACAAATATAGGAAGTCCCAGGGGATTGTTTTATATTTATAGCATGTCAGTTCTTGATGTACAGACTTTTGCTGTGGCAGCAGCCTCCTTTAAAATTTAATGATCTGAGAGTGCAACAAATTTGCAGAGAAAATCATTGTCAGTCTCATATAAGAGGCATAGGAGAACAGGAAAACACTGGGATAAGGAGAGGTTAAGAGAACTAAGAGGCATAGTGTCACTCTCTAAACACTCAGTGGATGTACTTTTTAATATGCACATCCTTTGGGATGTGTACCTGTTTTTCTGACAGGCAAACCCCGGTATGCAAAACAAGTCCCAGAAGAAATCTAATATGGACGTGCTTCTTTATCAGAAAGACATTTCCTCTGGTGCTTTGAGGAATTTGTCTTATTAAAATGTTGGGAAGAAGGATTGAGAGAGCTGAAAAAGTCCTGAAAACCTTGGCTTTGCTACTGGGAGCTGATGCCTTTTTTTGAGAATAATATGTGAGTTGCTAAGGAGAGGATACCGCTCTAAAGCTACTTTGCAGGTTTCCATATGCAGTTCTATGTGATGAGCATGAGATGGGCTTTGGCTGATGATTTATCTTATCTTGTGTAGATCTTATCTTTATCTTCTCTTGTGTAGATCTGAGGCAGGAAGTGTCATCATTGACAAAGGGCAGGCCTCAGCTGCCCCTGATGAGTGCCGGAGTTACGTCTCAAGCCGCCCCATGCAGACTCCAGAGCAGTAAGTAAATATGTAAATATTGAATTGTCTTATCTTGTGTAGATCTTATCTTTATCTTCTCTTGTGTAGATCTGAGGCAGGAAGTGTCATCATTGACAAAGGGCAGGCCTCAGCTGCCCCTGATGAGTGCCGGAGTTACGTCTCAAGCCGCCCCATGCAGACTCCAGAGCAGTAAGTAAATATGTAAATATTGAATTGTTCAATGTGTTCGTGCCAGCAGCTCCCTCCTGGGGTTGGGGCAAATGGGCAGGACAGCAGACTTACCTGTTTGGGTGGAACAACAAACTGTTGAGTGGCTACATAGGAGCTTCTGCAACCAACTGGGTAATGCCTGTTTTCAGTGCTGCAAACTGCACCCATCCTGGTTTTGGTAGGGAAACAGCAGAGGTTTGCAAATGACAGTGCAGGAGATGTGTCAGTATTGTCTACCATGCTACCATAGCATGTTAATTCCTCAGAGATTTAACCACAGCTGTTCTCCAAGCTTTGTTTGTACTCCCAGGTGATGTGTTTATTAATTTTCAGCTTCCAAGTTGTTGCTAAGACTCGTTAATGCTTCTGTGAGAGCCTGTCCATTCCTGACCTGCCTTGGGGCTCTGAAGATTGCTGTAGTTCCCTTTTCAGCTCAGGGAATCAACCTGCTGTTGGCATTGTACAACTGAAATCTATGTCCAAAGAATTCTGCCATTTACTATTGAATTAAAATTAGACAATACTCTTTTAAGAATTTTAGAAAATTATGCACATGGCCACTGGCCCCTAAGTAATTTTTGGGCAAGTCATTTAACTCTTCTGAATGTGTCTGTCTTGTTAAAGAGCTTTGAGATGCACTGCATGAAGACATTGCTTGCACAAGGGCCCAGAGCTCTACATCACGCCTTCTCCTGCCTTAATTGAGGCTGCAGTGTCTCACTGTTGCTGAGACAGCAAGGATAACACAAAGCCTTTTACTGCTCTGCAGAATTGTAGCAAATTGTTCCTCTCTGAGCCCTGCCATAGCTATGGGACATCTCAAAAATATCGTAAAAAATGATGTCCCAATTCCAGTTCTAGATGAGCAGGTTCACAAATGGCTGTCATCATGTCCTAAAGGTTTCTGGTACAAATGCTTGTAGAAATTACTAATGTGGTCTTATAAGTGTAGTTCATTGTGACATAAAGAAGGTGGTTTCATGTGTAGAAACTAAAAATTGGAATGACCTGTTCAATGGATGTTATGAATGGACAGGAGAGCGTAAACAATTCCTGCCTTTGACTCAGATTTCTGGCAGTACCTCTTTTTAGGGGCAGCCTGCACCCCAGATTGCTCTCACTCCTCAGGTTCTTAATAACAGCCAATTAGGTCTATTACAAAATGCATTATTTGTTTAATGGACACAAGTTTAACTGTCATAAGACTTTAACAGATTACTTACCACACAGGATAAACCAAAGAAACGACTAGTAGATGAACAATTGGTGCACTAAAATAATAAGGTACCTATATGACAGCTAGAGAAGAAATAGTTTAAATTTGGATTCAGTGTATCTTACCATCAGTTTCTGGTGGGGCATACATAAAAAATCTTTTGCTCTCAATTTTGGAGAAGTACCCACCAAGATGCATCCAAGCTTGGGGAAGGAGCCCTACAGGTTTCCAGGGAGTGTGTAGGAGACTTCTGCCTCCATGACAATTTGTGTAGCTTTTATGGCTGTAAAGTGTCTCTCAGTTAATGATTGCTCGCTTATCTCTTTACATCTCACTCTCAAGGTCAGGGATGTTCATTGTCAGCTGGGGCTCTGATAATAACCAGAGTTAACTCCCTTTTGGGCATCTGTCTGGCCTGGGTTATCTCACCTGTGTGTACCATGTGTCTGATGGACAGAGCAGATAAGCTGTCTGTGGTAGAGGGGGGATGATGTTCTGCCACAGTGGGCAAGTGCCTAAGGGCAGAAAAGGTGGTTATTTTGTGTCCTGAACAGCATTGAGTGTGTTGTCAAGCTTATGTCCCACTACAAGCAGTATATTTGGAATTCAAAATGAAACAACCTCAAGCAATAGAGAGGTTAGAAGGGGGCTGCAGAAATGAGGTTTCCCTGAGCATCCCAAACTTCACTGAAATGCAGTTCATGCTTTGCATCCCTTCTGTTCCAGTGATGAGCAAATCCAAGGGGCCAATCTGGGACGCAAGGACTTCTGGAGGAAGATGTTTAAGTCACAAAGTGCAGCCAGTGACACCAGTAGTCAGTCTGAGCAGGACACATCCGAGTGCACCACGGCTCACTCTGGAACCACCACAGACAGGCGCTCCCGCTCTCGCTCCCGACGAATCTCCCTCCGAAAGAAACTCAAACTTCCCATAGGTAAATGTATGTCTCTTTCTATTCTATACACCTATTGCATGTGCAGAGAAACCCAGCTAGACATAGCTGGCTTAAGAAATCCTGCAGCACAGTTCCTTATTGTCTGTATGTTCTCCCAAAAGAAGCTGTGATTTGCTGCTCGCTCCATTTTGCAGATGTGGAAGTGAGGCAAAGGGAAATGTAAGCAATTTGCCAAAGATATCAGGGGATATTTTTGTCAAAATAGATTAGTGAAACTTTTTCTCCAATGTAGTAGGCTAGTACTGTAATCTCACAGGCACTGTTCCTGTCTGTGGAAGAGAAATATTCCAAATTAACATTTGTTTGACAGAGAATATATCCGTTACAATTCCCAGGACCTGGCCTTGCATGGTAGTTAATACATGTTACATGAAAATGTTGCTTTATGCTTGTCTCTCATTTTCCCATGCCTTAGTGTGGCCACTGTGGAGTAATAGATTATCCTAGGAAGAGTGCTTAGATTTGTACTGAGTGGCTCATTCTGTGACAGGGAACTGGCTGAAGCGTTCGTCCCTCTCTGGCCTGGCTGATGGAGTGGAAGATCTCCTGGATATCAGCTCTGTCGACCGTCTCTCCTTCATCAGGCAGAGCTCCAAGGTAAATGTGTCAGGCTGGATTACAGAGAGCTTAAAATGGCAGGATCTGGCTGGTTTTAGCTGCACGTGGGAACATTTTTATTCAATATGGACTTTGCAGCTAACAAGACTGTCAGAGAACTCTCCAGAGAAGAGGCATGGGAATTTGACACTGGACTTCTGTACCTCAAGGTGAAGACTAGGTCAAACTTAGATTGCTCTGGTGCACTCAGAGGAAAGTGCAGGCTCTGTCAACACACTGAAGCTTTAATTTTTGGTCACACTTCTCCTTCCTTCTTTGTCCTTCCACAGCCTCTCAAGAAAGACCAATCCTTTAAGCAGAAAGCTTAAAAGATGAAGTGCTTCAGCGTATGTAAATCCGTGCCCACACCCAGCTGTGTTACTCTGGTGACCCTCACAGCCCCTCTGTAGATGTTTGTGTCCAACCAATGAGTGTCTAACCAAGCTCCCCAGGCTGACCAGCCCCTCTGTCCCTGCACAGGTGAAGTTTACCAGCGCAGTGAAGCTGTCAGAAGGAGGGGGGCCAGGAGGAGGCCTGGACAACGGGCGAGATGAAGAGGAGAATTTCTTCAAGCGTCTTGGTAAATGGCGCACCTGCCGAAGACACCCATCCAAGCTCCATCACACAGAAGAAAAAGATGGTTAGAAATCAGGGTTCTCGTCTCCTTTTTGCTTTCTTTTTATCATTTTTAAAAAATATATTTCTTTCTGTATTTTACCCCTTTCCCTTTTTTCCTGCTTTCTCCATGGTTTTTGTCTCCATTGTAGCCTTCTCCAATTTTTTAGTCTTTGTAACTGTTTTCTTTCCCTTCCTTCTTGCTTTTGTTTTGATTTAGAAAAAAGCTGTGGTAAATTTTTTTTTTTTCTAGAAAAAATCAGACTATCCAAATAAATTATACAATACAACATTTGGGCTTTTAAAATCAAATCAAATTTGGTCAATACACTTGAAAAATTAATACTTGCTTCAAAGCACTTATTCAGTTCAAAATTAGGTGTGTAAATCTTCCGTTGTCCAATACAACAATTCCATCCGTTTTTTTGTTTAGTTTTGTTTTTTCAATTTGTAACTATTTGACAGTTTTAGCAAATATCAGCACAGAAATGGAAAACCCTACACAAACCTTGTTGTAATTATCTCTTTTCTTCTGTGTTTGCATGTCTAGTCTCTGCATACCATTCGTTAGGGATGCTGTCCCTTTTTCTTAGCACACAACATAAGAATAAAAACACTCCTTTTCTGTTCCACAGAAGTGTATTTAATTGTTATGTATTTTCAAAGTCAGCAATGTCTGAAAAGTGCTTTTATGAATAATACAAGGTCATGGTATAATCTGTTTTAAGATATCATGCAGTCATTGACTTGCTCATGTTGTCAGCTCAAAGCACATCCTTCTTGTCAGGGGGATAACCTTGTCTCTTGAAGTTCTGTTACTTTTTTTTAAGGCAACACAACTGGATTCCCAAAAACACGCAAAAAGGAGTCAATTTTATTTTTTAGCATGATTTCTGTAGTTTTAGAATATGCTACATTTTCTGGCATTATGTTTGATTTTCTTCTGACATTACACTTTGACATTGCATTGTGTGTGTTTTGCCATCACCTGTCTCAGGCTGCAGCGTAATGCATTTAAGGCATTTTTAAGACAAGTGATAATTGCAAAATATAAGCATATCTTGTCACTGTAAACTGGTCATTATCTGCCACTGGTGAATGGCGGTACCTTTCAGTTAGCTCCTAGATGAAAAGTATTGTTCCTTTGTGAGAATGCATCAATTCAGCACCTTGTTATAGTCTGGTAGCATTCCCCAGCAATGGAAGAAATTAGTTTCTTCATCCCCTGCTTTGTGCTGAAGTAGGTGTGAAATACTTCCACTATATTTTAAAAATGGTTAGAAATGGCTAAGGGGCAGTGAGAACTTTGCAGAACTTTACACACTGCCACAGCTGTTTCTGCAGTGTGCCTGTGAGATGGCCTTCATATTTTGCTGTAGAAAATTATTTTTTTTAATCTTGCTAATACAAGAGTAATAAAAGTTTATGAGGCGAAGTGTGACAGTTAAGGAAGCTGTATCACTGTATCTACAAGGGTCTCTGATACTCGATAAAACCATGTAGCTTTAGCAAACTTTAGCAAAATTAGTTTATCTTCCCTCTGTATGTCACTGTGCTTGCATGTGCACAGTGATATCAGTGTGAGGTTGTTCATGGTGGGACAGTTTTTAACCCAGTAGAATTCTACAGCAGCAGTACAATGAGCCTTCAGTTTTTCCAGTGCTTCCCTGTCTTCCACACAGACCGATTTTTCTGTCCTTAACAAAGAGAGAATAAAAGCCTTTTAATGGCAGATGGGTGTACTGTTAAATCCCTCAAGATCTGATCATAGGCATTATACTGGAACCTCTCTCTGCCTTCTCATTTCTGTCATTCATGGTGTTATGCTATTTCTTTGCTCTTGTTTTTTCCACTTGGTGTTTCCTCCTGTGTTTTTGGGTTTTTTAACAGTAGACCAAATTTAAGAGGCAATGGATAAAGGAGAAATAAATTACATTAGAAATTATAAAAGGTAGAACAATTTGTGGCATCATTTATGAACTGTAATCTTCACTGTGATTTATCATGTAGACCACTGGAAATTGTGTGTTATAGATGTATGTAAGCATACATATGTGTGTGTATCTGTATGTGTGCATATGTATACATATATCTACACATATATATTTACACATTCATGTGTAAAAATATTTATTTTAAAGTAAATAAATATTTACCTATGCCTCTTTTTACCTATGCTGAGAGCACATAGACATGTATAGAGTTACAATGCTTTTATGTGAGACCCATAATGTTGCTTTGGGCACTTACTGAAGATGCTGTGAGTGACCACAGAACTTGTCAGGGTGTTCAAGGCACAGCAGGTCAAGCTTGCTCTGAAGGATGAGCTCATGGTCACAGAGGGAGCAGCTGTGAAGCAGGAGCTTGTGTGTACCAGGAAATGGTCTCCGATGTTTGGGTGAGGTCTTCTGCAGGCCTGAGTCACGTGAATTAGGTCAGGGAGGGCTGCCCTGATCACAGCAAGGCTACTCCAGGATGAGCATGACAAGGGACAGCCACCAGCTGCCTCTGAAGAATTGTCTTGTAAACCCTCAACAAAATGCAAGATATGCCACTGAGCTCAGAGGGACAAAAGCTCTGCTGGCTCTTTATAGTGTGGGTTAGGGACATGCCTTAGGCAAGTTTCTGTTCTTTATCTCATACAGTCACAGCCTTAACAGGGCCCTGAACAGGGAACATTTGTTTGTACCTCAAATGAATTTGTGTTATGACAGTCATAGTAGGGAGGCTCAGATAAGATATAAGAGCTATAAGGAAACAGGAGGACTTGGAAGGATGTTTGTGACTGCTTGCACGTGTAAGTGTTCTACGTGTTCTTTCCACTTGGTTTGATCCATTTCAATGGAATATTTTCCCAACATAGGAACATTTTGTTTGCTGGTAACTAAGTACAGCTCCACTGGAGAAATAAAAAAGACAAGGAATTTGTGAGGAAGTCTCTTGAAATTTGATATACCTCTGTCTTCAAGGGAAGAGTGAAGATCTACATTGTCATTTTCTGTTGTGACTTTTTTTGTGGTGCATAAATGCTTTGCAATTAATTCTAGGAAGTGAGTTTCAGCCATTCTTCTTTCCTGAAGTAGACAAAAAGTTGTGTAGAGCTGATGTTTTTACTCTTGTCTGTCAAATAATCTATATTTAAAACCAATTTTGAATTGTCTACTCTGTCTTCTTTAGTGCTCTATCCTTGAGTGTTCTGTAAATTTTGTACTTTCAGATGTAAACAGGGAGAGTATTATGGGCAAAGACAAAAACCCCAGAAACTGACTGTCCTTTTTTTGACCAAACACTTTGGCCTTCAAACAGCTTTCCTTGTTTCTAACCTGTCTTTCTATCATTCTCTCAACTCTATAATTACCAACTGCATAATGATTTTCTGCACTAGAAGTGCTAATTTGGATTAGTTGATTTAGGATGTGAACTCTATATATAGAATTTAAAATTGTCCCCAAGGTGGGATGCCAGTCTTCATTTTTGAACTGAACTCTTTTCCATCCCAAAGCATACAAGACCCTTCAAAGGAGAGAGGCTGGAATGATGATATCTAGGAGTTGAGGCCACTCTCACTTTTCTCTTCACTCTTGTTGTAATTGCAGATGTTTGCCTGAAAAACGTGGTTGATTTCCACATAGACTACACATTCACTACTGATTTTTCTGTCCTTGTAGATTATATGTTACTAAATTGATCCATGAGGAAGAAGGGTTATGCATGCTTCACTTTAAACTTAAAGGCAGTAGAGAAGTAAGGTAGGAGATGATTAAGGAAAAAAAAGACTGTAAGCAAGTTAGTCTGTGTTAAAGAGGTGGGAAGGGAAGACAGCATTCTAGTTCACCTGTGTTGGAGTAGGTCCTGGACTTCCACACTGAGTATGGTGTGACTGTTCTGGGCAGATATCAGTATGACCAATGCCAGAATCTGACTAGTTGTGTGTCTATTTCATGGAAGTCAAGAAGGTTGTAAAAATGAACCTGTTATCTTCAAGATAGCGCAAGGAGAGTAAGGGATTTACACTAAGGCTGTACTCATCGAGATTTTTGTTCCCCATTTTTTACTGGTGAGAGACTGTGTTCCCTTCTCTCTACCCCTCCCTGCATCCCCTCTGTACTCTCTACCTCTTTAGGTTGCCATAGCTTTGATGATCACTTGACCTCCAAACAAGAAGGGGGAAAATCCAAGAACGTTGTGAACCTGGGAGCGATCCGCCAAGGCATGAAGCGCTTTCAGTTTCTGCTGAACTGCTGTGAACCAGGCACCATCCCCGATGCCTCCATCCTGGCAGCAGCCCTGGACCTTGTAAGTGATGATTGCTCTGTTGTCTCCTGCTGAGAGCATGTGCATATGTGGTGGTCCACTCTCATTCACTAATGCTCTTCGTGCCCCACAGACAGAGTGTAAAGCATCACAGCAATGCCAGCTGCTGCTGCTGGTGTTAGCTGGAGCTTTAGCATCTGTGAGTGGACAAGTTTGCAGACAAAATTGATAGTCTTTTATTACATGGCTCCCCATAACTGCATTATTGCCAGTGCAAAGCTTGTATTGTCATCTCAGTACTTCTCTCACAGACTCTCTGTTTCTGCTCCTAGTGTCAATCTACTGAATAAGGATTGAAGATTGGATAACTGCTTGGAGAGGTGCAGGAATTCCACTCTCGAGTTCTGACAGTTATAAGTACATTAGGCAACACTGAGCTGTTAGTCACTAGAGCCAGTCAGTGCAAAAAAATTATATCAGAGTGTACGTGCTTTTAAATGTGGATATTGCTGATTTGCCTGTGCAAATCAAAGAAGTGACACAATTAAATCCTTTCTTCCTGATATTCTATATCTCCTTCCTTCTTATCCTTGCAGTTGTGTTTTTTAACAATCCCTCCCATTTCTAAAGCTGTGGCCTTCACCCTGTGATTCACGAGCCACTGGGGCTCTGTGAGGTGTTCATGTGACAAGCAAGGAGTGTGAAAAATACAGCTGTGAAAAACCAGCCAAATATTAGCAATTTCTCTGCATGCTGCTTTTCTCCTTCCTTCTGTGTTTGGCTGTGTGCAAGCTGAAAAAAGATTATAAGATTAAAATCCACATGCTCTCTATCCCTTTTCTTCCCACGCCCTGCCTCTCACCTGTGTGACTGCTGTGCCATTTGTGCTCAAATTCAGTTTTTTTGCTCGCTGCTGGAGGTCTCAGGCTCATGGACTCTGCCTTCCTGCTAGTGCTGTGCCCTGACCTTTGCTGCATTGCCTGCTCCATGGCTGGAGGGATGTTATGCTCTGTGCCCCTCTCCTCTGGATCTTCACCTTGACCTTGCACCCTTGGTCTGCAGATCCAAGCATGCCTGCATTAGTGTTGGTCTGGAGTTGCTGTTGCTGTCAGTTCCCATCCAGCTCTGCTCTTTGGAGTGCTCCTCACCCATCTTCCAACAGACACAGGTTCCATTCACTGTTCCCCACACCTCCTGCCAGCGATTGTTTTCCTCTGGATGGAAGCTGTGGATGCAGCGGCTGACAGAGTGCCCTTCCAGGTGGCTCTTACCAGTCAGGGTTGCTGTGAGCTCACAAGGTGGCTTGCTGAGTGTGGGACACCCAACTTCAGGCTTCAAGGCTTCCAGGCTGCCACCCTGTTCCAAATTCTAAACTAACACAGTAAGGTGTGAGGTGCATGGGCAGGAAAGAGCTCATTCCCAGCAAGTTTGTCAGCAGGAGCCTTCTGAAGATGCACTACTCTGTGTTCTGATAAATCAGATGGTAAAATGGGGTTTGGCAGTTATGTCCCTATTGCCTGTAAATGTCTTACTTAATTTTTAAATTTCCCAAATGCCTAAGCACAGACCAGCTTACTCTGTGCCCATGCATGAAGTCAGCTGGAAACTGCCCGTCAGAGTGAGCTGTTTGAAGATGTCTGACTTCCAGAGCTGACTTTCACAAACTAAAATGTAGCTGTCTCTCCATTCCACTGAGTGGTGCAGAAAATGTTGGTATTAGAATTTCTAAGAGGTCTTCAGCTAAAGATGAAGGAAGCCTTGCTCTAATTATAGCCTTGGGAGACTCCAAGTACCTGTTCAGTTGGCATTTTGTCTACAAAATATGGGAGACATATAGAACTTAGGCAGTCACATGCAGTGTATATTTTAAAAGATGACAGCCTGTCATCTCACTGTATTGGTTAATGGCAATGGAAAATTCCCAGGCTATATGTCAGCAGAGTACACCCAAAATGAAGTATTCTGGGTGTTTTAACTTCTCTTTTCAGGCTTTTGAAGTAATAGTTTGAATCAGGTCTGATGCAAATGAAAAGCTTCTTAAGTCATTTTATCCAGCCTAGTTGCTGAGGCAAGTCCTAAAAAATGAAAGGCAAACAGTTCCAGTTTCAGTTCTCCCATAGTTTTTCTGAGCATGCTTTTTCATGCAGGTTTGCAAAATTCTATTCTTACAACAGCTTTGAAATCTTTGATCAACCTGGATGTTTGTACTCATTTGCCACACTGATTTTAAAGAAATTAGAGCAGTGAAACAAATGATGCATCCTTATGGAGCTGATAATTTGTTTGTATTAAAAAGAATGTTGCCTTAGGTTTAGTGACTATGCAGTTAATGTATTTTCCTAGAAGCAGCATCCATACTTGACTAAATTTTTAAAATCACAATCAGTATATGGATGTGCAAACATTCAGTGGTAATTGATAAATTGCAGACAGCTTCATCTTTATGTCCCTGGCTTAAATCTAGACTTTGCAATAGTGAAATTGATTTACTTTGGGATATTTTAGTCTATGCTTAAGTTCATGTTGAGGTTCCAATAAACTGCTGTCCAGGATTGTGTTACTGTGTTACCTGAAGTATCCTAATTAGACTGCTGTAAATGACCAGCTTTTCTGTGAGCAGTATAACAGTGTGTGACACCTGCCAGCATTACATTTCTCCAATGAGATGGGTGAGCTCATTTGTAGTGACATGTAAATCTTTTATCCTTGTTGAAATGTAGTAGTTGTTTTCTGGTAGGATTGTGTTTGAGATGAACTCTGAAGTACTGGGACAGCAGAAGCAAAGTCTAAACTGCAAGAATACTTTTCAATATCCTGGCTCCATGTTACCCTGGGTCTTAGGCAAACTGGATTGTTCCCATATCCCTGTTTCCATGGCAGAAATATTTCTCTGTAGAAGTGCTTATGCTTGGGAAGGAAGTCAGAGATTGCTACAAACAGGTCCCAGAGTAAAAGACTGGGAACAAAACCAAAGAACTGTGTCATGGATTGTACTTGACCATTTTGTAGATATAACCAGAGAGGTCTGAACTAATTGAAACAGGCAAATCTCCAAGTCACTGATTAATAATTTACTTGCAACCTGTCTTCATGTCCCTGCTAAGACAACTTTCATGTCAGACTCACTTTTGCTTAGACAAAGCAGAGCTATCTAGTCAGCACCTTTTGAGAGTACTCAAATTTACCTTGGCATCTGTTAAAAGTAGGTTATTGGTATTACATGCCTTTTTTTTCTGTCTTGAAGAGAGGCAAAAATTCATTTTTGCTTCAAGTGTCGTGTGAACTTTAAGAAGGGACTCCAGGAGAATTACCACTGATTGATTAGTGCCATAAAAGTCATTGTTCATGACAACAAAACTGAGCACAAGTAGTCTGTAGTGATAAAGCTGCAGAATCAGGTTTACATGACCAATAATGTGACGCTGTGAAATTCCAAATCCACTCTGTGTTTGGTTCCTTCCACCCAGGTCATTTGCTCTTTAGAACAAATCAGGTTATCTGTTGAAAAAATTCACTGGGATGGCTTGAATTATTAACAGACTGGTGGATTAATGTAAATTTATACAGCACAGAAACAATTTTCAAGGTGCAAAACAATACAGTAGGTTTTATGTTAAAGCTGGATTTGTGGACAGTTGCATAGGCATGGACAGACTTGTGAGGGTATTGCTACTGTGTCAGGTTTTGACAGTGACCATGGTAACTTGTGTTCTTTTCAGCTGCTCATCACCTGCCTGATTAATTTCTCTCCATTTGTGATGTGTTTCTCTGTTGTGTGAATCCATCTCTGTTCATTCTGTCACATCTTCATCTTTCTCTTGCTGCTGCTGCTTCAGGTTTCTCAGAGCCTCAGGTAAGCAATCACAGGGAGCTTGTGCCCTATCATGTTCCTTCATACAGGAGGTCTTTGCAGTGATTTTTAAATAATATAGTGATTTTTAATTAATCCTGCTCCTCCCTTGGCCCCCCATCCTACATACCCTCCTTTAATCGTGGTAGCTGTGTGCTTTCATCATGTTTACAACACTTTTCTTTACAGGATTCCAGTATGCTAAGAAATTTCGACTTCATTGCTAGTGAACTAAACCAACAGTAGGCTAAGGCTGGGGCTTTATCTCTTCAAGTATGTCTCCATGGTTAAGGTTTTACTTTGTGGGAATAAAAGAATAAAATCCTCAGCTATTGTGTTCCATATTGTGTGATCAACAAGTATTTAGTAAGGTTTTTCCACTGCTAAATACTCGTTTTTTTTCTGGGTAGTGAGTGTCTGCATTCAGCTTTCTGCCTTCTTCATCAGAACATCATGGCAGCTTAAATATTCCTGTTCAAGAGAATCACTCTTTTTTTTCCCAGTGTTTGTAAGAATGTGAGCAAAAGCTGCAAACGGATGTTGTGTCAGTAATTTCTTAAATCAAACTTTAGGAGCATTGGTCCAAAATTTTTTGTTTTCAATTTTTGATTAAAACACTCTTGGAGGCTCTATTTAATAATGTTCAACAGAGCATCTTACAGGGTCTCAGGGTCTGTCTAGTATTTATAGACCACATTTGACAAGCCCTTCTTTAAAAGTAGCTGCTGATCTGCTTAAATTATTTCATTAAAGCTTTCAGCAACTAAAAGTGTGTAACACATGTTTGTGCTCTGTGAAATCCCTGTTAGTGAACCTTTTAAAGCCAGCTGGTAAACTGTGGGCATTTTTGTATTCTTAGTTTTACAAGCTGCTGTTTGCAGGAGTTTTGGTTGTGGAAATTGCAGGAAGAAGGGGGGAAATTAAATGGAAATTAGGAAAACCATTTGCTTTTTAGTCACTTTCCATGTCTGTAAGGATGTTATTTTGGCAGTTTAGACTGCTGGGGAAAAAAGCTACTCCTGAGTCTGAGCTACCCTGTAGGAAACAAAATTACTGTGTCCATTTTTTGAACCTTTCAGAAAGTTTCAGAAGCATTCTTTATTGGTCTAACATGTGTCCTGGTGGGTGATTTAATACAGCTTAAGGATACACTCAGTATAATTTCTCCCATTAAAGTGATTCTTACAACCCAGGGACCGGAGGATTTTCCTTTGGAAAAAAGTCAGTCCTTTCAAAACTCAGCTTCCTGCTGTTATTTCAGTACTGAATTGCTAAGGTGATTGAAATTTGACCAGTGAAATTTTGTTGACTTACACCAGAGTTAATATATTTCTGTCTCCACAGATATTAATTACAACCCCAAAATAGTGCTTTTCCTAGTTTTAACAAGCTTCCATTTATGCTCTCATGCCCAAGATTCAGAAGCAGAACCTAAAGTGGCAAATTGTAGGATCTGTGTGGCCGTGGTGTCATTTGTTCCTGCAATATTTGCAACCTCAGTAGCAAAGGTGGAGCTAAAACTTGACTTGTTTGTGCAGTAACAGTTCTAGATGCACACTTCTGCTTTTGCAGTTAGGTGGTTCTTGAAGGAGAGCATTACAGAGGGGCACAATGTTCTTTTTAAGTTTATATTGTGTTTCTTTCTGCCCCTCTAGTGTTTGGAGTGCTCGGTGTTTATGAGCTTGCTTTTAGTAGCACAAGAGGTGAGATGATGCGGAGAGACTCTGGTGTCAGCTTTTCATGGAGACATTGCTCATACTGTGTGACTCCTTGGCAAGCTTGCAAAGCAGTTTTTAAAGCACATCATACTCTAATGTTCAGACAGCTTCTCCAATGTGTGTTTTGCTTCTAAGGTGATTTTTTTGCAAATGTTTCAGGAAGCTCCTGTGGTGGCACGAGCAGCCCTGTTCCTCGAGTGCGCGCGCTTTGTGCACCGCTGCAATCGCGGCAACTGGCCCGAGTGGATGAAGGGCCACCACGTCAACATCACTAAGAAAGGGCTGTCCCGTGGTCGTTCTCCCATTGTGGGCAACAAAAGGAACCAGAAGCTGCAGTGGAATGCAGCCAAGCTCTTCTACCAGTGGGGAGATGTAAGTGTTTGCTTCTCTTCTATTTACATTAAAAAATATGGCAAAATATGAAGGTGCTTGGATCCTATACAGGATTTCAGTCCTTGCAGGATGAGGATTCAGAAGCCTTCCTTCCAACCTGCGCTTCACAGCCTGCCAGGATCCCCCTTCTCCTAAGGGAAGTGACTTTGCTAGGACATGTTCTCCCCCAAGGGTCTGTTTGGCCCATTCTCCTTTTTCCACCACTTGTCATATGTGAATGGCTAAGGAAGAAGGAAGATGTGGGCTGTGATACTACTTTCTATTTTTCTTACTTCCAAATATATTTAGCCTAGGGCTCCTTGAACTAGGTGTGGTGCTGTATCTTTAGTAATGAGTTTCTCTTTGCTGTACTTAATTCAGTTTCTCTTTGCACCCATACAGACTGTTAGCACTTAGAATTCCTTGCCAAAGAATTATACACAGCTACTATGAGTCATGTAAAGAATTTACTCTTTTTGTTTGGCACTTGAATCCTTCAAGTTTTATTTGATTGTGATCTCTTATCATGCAGGAAGGAGGTAATTGCCTTATCTGGCCCTTTGAACGCCACTTGTAATTTCCTTGTAAAGCCCCCAGGATATAATTGTTGAACATCTGACATGTATGCACGTCATTTCTCACAACTCAAAATAGTGGGAGAAGTTCCTTTGACTGGTTTCAGATGTCTTCTTTCTGGAAGTGAGCTTTGTGCTTCTCACCTCTTCTAAAAACCAGCGGTTTTTACAGTGAGCACCATGACTCCCATCCCCCCCAAAAAAGAAGACATAAAATCCAATGCTTACAGAAATTTAAAAATCATGTTCTGCCTTGCTGACTTGAATTCTTGTAGGTTATACCAACATGTGCTTCTCAGTGGAGCACATTGCAGGGAACCTCAAAATAAAGCTGACCATATCGATACATTCCCAACACAGAGCAGCCCAGGGGACAATCCAACTTTGGTCTTAGAACCTGAGCTTAGTATCTTTGCAGATCTCCTTCCATTCCTAAAGCCAACTCAGAAAATGCTACCTGGTCATCCTACTCTCTGTTAAAATCTCAAACAGAGGAGATTATCTTAATAACAGCACAAATACCAAAGCTCCTTGAAAAAGTCAATAGGGTGAAGGTATTTGCTTCTATATTCCATGAAGTCACTGCCTTAGCCTGACTCCTTTGAGAACTCCTTTTAAGTGGCGAGCATAGGATTACATGGTCATTGAATTTTTGCATGCTTTCAGAGAGCCAGAACTATCCATCTCTGTAGATGCTATGCTTCTAGACATTCCCTTTTCTCAGATTCTAAAAAAAAAATGAAATCAAGAAAGACAGTAACTATTAGAAGACAGCTAAATTCCCCCCCAGCCATCATTTTTAGTAACTGATATACCTGACCTGGAAAAAGTCCAGGAAGGTTCTCTTTTCATAATGTCAAAAGTATTACCATGTGATTCAAGGTCATAAGAAAGGAACCAGGGAAATGTGATCATAGGCAATTTAACATAATTGTGTTCCCCTTAACTTATGGCATCATAAGACTTATCTGGATGCATTCTCCATTTTGAAACTAGTGTGTGTTTGCTGCTGCTCAGGAACATTTCAGAAGAGAAAAGCCTTACATTTACTAACTGTAAGGCAGGGATAAGATTTGGAGAGTAGTTTTAGAGTGCAATTTTTTTTCCCCTTTTCCTGCAAGGTGTCTTGCTGTTCACTCATATCTCTGATTCTTCTCACTGAAGGCCAGAAGAATTTATTTACCCACAGCCCCCCTAAAAACCACCACAGAATCATAGTGGTGAACTCTTTCCATGGGAGGTGAGACTTGGACTGCCCATGGCAGGGATGAACCTTTTGAATCAAAAGACCTGACTTGTTCTGCTGTCTTTTGAAATAATACAATGTTAAATCTATTCTGATCAGGTTAGTCTGTCACTTCCTTTGCCTGCTTCTGTTAAGACGACTTTGGGTTTTGCTTCTGTGTTTGCTAGAAAACTGGAAATACAGAAAACACATCAAGAATTCAGTTCTCATTAAATGGGAAGCTGTGGGATTATGTCTTACTGCTTTAACATTAGGGTGGGCTACACAGCATAAATAATATATGATAAATTACTGTTTTATGGCATGCAGAACATTTCTTCCTTTAAATACAGAAATTTCTTCCTTGAAATGCCTGAAATATGAAAGGTAAAAAACTGAGATGTGTGCAGATCATTTAGCAATGTACAGGCTCAGAGGTAGCTGAGATTGACAACTATTTGTGTCAGCATGCAAACCACAACAGTATCACCTCATTCTCTCTAGGTAGCAGAGTCTGCCTTTTCCCCTGTTGCTGGGTTTCAGAGGAAGTGTTTAATA
This sequence comes from Geospiza fortis, assembly GCF_000277835.1. Classification (NCBI taxonomy): domain Eukaryota; kingdom Metazoa; phylum Chordata; class Aves; order Passeriformes; family Thraupidae; genus Geospiza; species Geospiza fortis. The sequence continues at coordinate 33,409 of NW_005054606.1, read as the reverse complement.
GCAAGAATAAGTGACCACTTATGTATTTCTGTGTCAGTTCAGCCACAGGGGGAAAATTGCATAGTGCTGGCATGACCATCAGTTCTGACTTGTAAAATATTTAGAAAACCTCCTTAGTATCTTTGTCTAAAAGTATACCATACTTAAAAAGGCCAAATGAATAGTACTGATGAAAACTCTGTAATTTAAAACATCTCTTCCCTCACAAAGTGTTGATCTCACAGGATAAAATTTCACATACTTATCTGTGTTCTACTCAAGCATGTGCAGCAAAGAAAATCAAGACAGTTCTCGAGAGCTCTCAAGTGTCCTAGCAGGGAAGCAATCTCCTTGCTAACACATCCTTACCTGGAGCTTGCTGACAACACCAGAGGGCTATTTACATGCTGAGAGTGGTGCTGGCAAACAGCCATGATAAGCAATCAGTTTAGTCAATCAGTTTAAGCAATCAGTTGCTGGAGAATGTATGATGGAAATCTGACTGACTCTGCTCTTTCCATGGATCCTCTGTACACCATTATCCTTGCACCTTCCCAGCTCCTCTAAGCATATTCTCCGCTCATTTTTGGGAATTGCATCAGGGTGTTTCTCCTTTGAAGATGGAAGCAGGCTTTCCCATGGGTATTTAACTGTCTTGTGGAGGATATAAGGACTGTTACTGGTTTTCTCATTCACAACATGTTTTCTTATGCAGAAGATCTACATTCTCAGTGGAAAGACTTTAGCAAAAATCTGGAATAAATATATCAAAGGAACAAAGAAAAGTGGAAGAAATTAATAGTTCACAATTACCTTATCTCCTTCTGGCTGCCAGTTTGGAGGGCTTTATAGTTTAACTAAATTTACTGCAAGTTTTCATCCTGAAATTTTGACATCCTGACACTTCGCAAATTTTTGTTGACAAAAAGGGGGAAATAAGTAATTAACCTTCTGTCAAACCTTTCTCCCCTCTAAACAGGAAAAATAAAGCCAGGGTGCTGTGGTAGGGCTGAAATCCTCACCTGCTGTGCTTGTGTTTGCCCATCTGCAGGCCATTGGTGTCCGCCTCAATGAGCTGTGCCACGCTGAGAGCGAGAGCCCTGCCAACCTGCTTGGCCTCATCTATGATGAGGAGACCAAGAGGCGCCTGAGAAAGGAGGATGAGGAGGAAGACTTTTTAGATGACAGTAAGGAGACTCCCTTTACTACAAGAACCCCCGCTTGTAAGAACCTCTGCTTTAGGAGCACTTATTATTTTTTTCTCTTTTCGTTTTCTTGCCACCCAGCTGTATTTCCCAGTCCCTCACTTTCACCCCAGCTTCCTCCCCTGTTCTTTTTGTGCCTGGGTGTAGAACATGACAGATGTGTAACAGTACTGAAAGACTTTAGTGGGAAGGGGAAACCAGGCAGTGAGCTGCAATTCCTGCACACAGAAACTGCAGTTGTAAGCAGGGTCATAATTTGTTTCTTGAGCCTTGCTGTCACCTGAGTGTCAAAAGTGGTTCAGGCTCCATTCCTCACAGTTACTTCTGCCAAAATATTTCTTTAAGATCAGCCACTTTTCAGTTTCTGAACATTGAAGGGTCAACTCAGCTGATGCGAATTGGCACAGCTCTGCTAAAGGCTTTTAAATCTTGACTTCAGTATAGTGCCTGATTTTCAGGCAGAAATTTGAAAAAAATGAAGCATCATTTAAAATCTGTATAACAACATGATGATGAAACCACATACATGTGTGCCTTGTGGAAGAGCTGTGACAGATCACTGATTCTGAATGTCTGTATAGACATGCAAGTTATAGCAAAGCCTGTGAACCAAAATAAATTGTCACAACACATCCTGTTGTAGCTGAAGGTGGTAACAAACATGATGTGCTCTTTAGACCATTTGTGTATGCATGTGTGCTGCAGTTTACTGGTGCTTTCCTGCCTGTACTGTTGTTCCCTGTTGGATGTAGTGTTTTATCTTCTGCTTTCTCTTCCCATGGTTCTGAATTTGTTTTTAGCACTGAATAAAGGCCCACTTTGGGCAGTGATATAGCACATGGATTGCTTGCACAATTACAGAAGCCTGACTTCAAAGGAAGCTACCTTTTCCAGTTATCAGGGTGGTAATTAATAATAATGGGAATAAATATCTCTTTAACAGCTAGTCATAACTCCATTTATTTAAGATAATTTTCTATATTTGAAAATTTCTGTATTTTCCACAACTGCAAAAGATTTGACTGAATGCAAAACTGAAAAGGAAAAGAAGGTTATCTACTTCTTAACGTCTATTAGCCTTAAATGACATGTATAGAAAATGTCACAAACTTGTGGTTAGTTTAGTAGGTACTTCAACAAAACATACTATAATATTATCAATGTAACACACTATAATATTATCCATGTATATGATCATGGGATTATCAATGTATAGAATATCAATGTAATGCTGTGTAAGATAATAAATAAAACAATAGAATACAATATAATATATTATACATATAATATAGAATATAATACAACATAAAATGATATAATATATAATTAATATAAAATAGAATGTAATATAATATGATGTAATCAATGTAATGTAAATGTTAGTATTATTTCATGTGTTGGTAAATCCATGGTTTGCTATTTGATTGATTCTGTTTCTTTTAGTGTAGGAAAGGTGGCACAGAAGTGTGGGGTTTCCTGTTTTTCAGTGCAGCTTGCATCGTGCACCGTGTGTGACAATGTCCATCACCTCTTGGTTCCAGATCTTGCATTAACCCCTTGCTCATGATAGAAATATTCTTTCCTAGGCACTGTGAATCCTACCAAATGTTGTTGTCCTTTTGCACTAAAAATGGCAGCCTGTCAGCTTCTCCTGGAGATAACCACGTTCCTGAGAGAGACCTTTCCCC
>NW_005054606.1:11912-30527 GCF_000277835.1 Geospiza fortis | reverse complement strand
CGAGCCTCTTGTGGTAAGTGGCCCACACACACTGGAGAGGGATTTGTCCACAGAATCCCAAATTCCAGGCTCTGAGGAGAGGTAGAGTGGGGTAAAAACTCCAGTGGATCTCTGCAGGGAGAAAGGAGCCATTGTGTGGTGAATAGAAGATGGTCAGGGTACATGAAATGGGTTGGTTGAGAAGGTAAGGCCATGGAAGCAAAACATGTGCTGCTGGAAGTTAAAGAAAGTTTCCAAAGAGAGAAGAGGGATTGAGGAAAAATGGATGGGGGACTTGGGAAGTGTGGGAGGTAGACTATAGGAAGTGACAAGCTGAAATGCTCACTAGCTGATTAGCAGTGGCCAGGGATTGGAACAAGACAGGGGAAGGGAACAGAATGGTTTGCTGAGAATTTGCGAGAGCTTTTTAAAGCTGCGAGATTGGTTTGGGTTAGACCCAGAGAACTGCAGGGAGAATGGGAAAAAAGGAAAGAGATGGGGACAAAGAAGCAAAGAAAGAAAAAAACCCAAAAAACTCCATGAGACTCAGAGGCAAATCCTGGCATAAACAGTAAACTAAACAACTGGTTAGCTGACACTAACCTATGTCACCTGTGAATAGCAGAACACGTGAAAACTGATTTTAAGTGATTCATTCTTGTGTGGATTTTCTTATGTCTCATACTGTAGTTTAACACTACCTTTAGCCTGGTGTTTCAAAAAACACATGCACACAGTCATCTGTTGACAAGTTGTGAGAAGCAACTGCTCACTTCGAAAATTTAAAAAGGTTTATTAAACCTTAACAAAAATACAACAAAAGGACTACATAAGGAAAAATTCACAGCGCTGGGAATTGCCCTATGGGGAGAACAGAGGACTTCTGAACGACAATAACTATACATCACTAAAGCTTTTCTTAAATATTCACACAATGGTCATCCCTTAATTGTGAGAGCCAATCATCTCATTATCCATCTGTAACAAAGTTGAGTTGACTGTGACCCTCAGCTTGAGACGTGGTTAGCACAGGATGAGATGACAATTGAATGGCTGACATAGGTTCAGCTTTTAAGCCAAATTTCTTTAAGAAATCAGGATAAAAATTATAAAGAAAAAAAGAGAAGTTAAATCTCCATGAAGGATTTAGCCCTACTATCCTGGCTTTTGTTAATGACAGATCAAATTTTAGTCATGGCAATTATGCTTGACAGGCTGATTTATCTGGATAGCATTGTAATTAGGTTCTGAAAATGAGTCCAAAGGCTGTAGATGACCTCTGATGAAGTGGCTCAGCCCCAAGGTATGCAAGAAGGACAATTTTAAAAAGCAATAAATTCAGCAAAATCCTCCTTAAACACACTGGTGATATTACAGCATAATTAATGACTGCATCCACAAGCAGGATGATACCATGGTTTAGAATTCATGTCATTAAGTAGTTAGGCTTGGAACTATGAATATGTTGGATAATGAAGGTCAACAGAAATCAGTGTTTTATGTGAGCTAGAAGTGCAGCTGGTTAATCACTTTCTAGACTTGTGTATGGGAGACAAGGAGGAGGAATTATTCTGTGAGCTATAGGTGAAAGAAACCTCAAGGGCACATTATGTAAGAGTCTGTAAGAAAAAATGGCCATGGAGTGCTGCTTCTAACTTTGTACAGAGGAAAAAAAGAGGCAACAATAATCCAGATTAAAATATTAAGTCTGTCTTTTTGGAGTGATGCTTCCTTTCCAAGAAGATCAGGTACATAATGGTATGATCCATATAGCTGGAGTTTCAGTAGAGCAGATCTCACTTCCACTGGTGTTTGTAGGCATACCTGTTCATAGATAGGAGCACAGCCTTGGAGGCCTTGAGGAACTGAAACATTTGCCACTGCACTGGTTTTGGTGAACTAGTTTAACTACCAAGAGAGCAGGCAGACTTGCCAAGGCTGTGGGCTGAGTGAGCTCCTGTGTGTGGGTCCTGATGGAAGTTTCACCCAAAGCCCTTTACTGATCATGGAGCAGATACAAGCTCATTTTGCTCACAGCTGGAGCCATTCCAAACCCACCTGGATGTATTCTTGTGTCACCTGCTCTGATTGACCTTGACTTGGCAGGGGGGTTGGACTAGATGATCTCCAGAGGTCCCTTCCAATCCTAATAATTCTGTGGTTGGTAACTCTTCCATCCTGGCAGAGGCAAGTGGCTCAGCCTGCTGCAAGGCCAAAGAGCAGTTGGCTTAGATGTGATTAGAATAAACCCCATCTGAAGCAGTTCTTCCTGAAGAACTAGGGCTGTTTAGGCTGGAGAAAAGGAGACTCAGAGGTGACCTTATCACTCCCTACAGCTCCCTGAAAGGTGGCTGTGCTCAGGTGGGGTTGGTTTCCTTCTCCAGGCAGCCCTGACAGAACCAGAGGACACAGCCTTAAGCTGCACCAAGGGAAATAAAAGTTGGATATTAGGACAAAGTTTTTCACAGAAAAAGTGAAAAAATACTGGAGTGGTCTTCCCAAGGATGTGGTGGAGTCACCATCCCTGGGTGTGTTTAACAAAGCCTGGATGTGGCACTGGGTGCCAGGGTTTAGTTGAGGTGTTGGGGCTGGGTTGGACTCAATGATCCTGGAGGTCTCTTCCAACCCAGTGATTCAGTGAATTCTGTGAAGCTTCTCTGGTTGCAGTGGGAGCTCACACTGCTGGCACATCTGTGTGGTCTCCATTCTGCTGCAGGACCTGGAGAGCTGCAGGCTGCGGCTGGATCCTGAGATGGACCGACACAGGTATGAGAGAAAGATCAGCTTTGCTGGGGTTCTGGATGAAAATGAAGATTCAAAGGATTCCCTGCACAGCAGCAGCCACACCCTCAAATCTGAGGCTGGCTTCGAGGAGAAAAAAGGTTTGTCAGAACAATAAGGCTTTTGTACTCTCAGGGCTTGTGAAGTGGCGCTTGATTTTGTGTTTTCATTTGCATAGACTGTGTTAAAAAGCAGGCAGCCATGGAGTCACGTGGCTTTAAATCATTTCAGAGATGCTTTTGGCCTTCAGGGTTCAATATAATGAATGTGAGAAGCAAAGATGTTAAATTTTATAAAACAGTGCTATGACTGAAATCGATCAAAAGCTTTGCACAATTGCTAAAAAAGGAGCAAGCCTTGTTTGAAACTATCTCTTAGTGAGATGCTGAGAAAAGAAGCATCACTATTTGATTCACTGTAAAAATAAAGATCAAAAGTGGTGTTTGTTTTTTTTCTGGTCACAGTTTTTCACTTTGGGGAAATCACAGATCGAAGGGAAGATTTGGTGTTCTTCCATGGAAAATCTGTATGGGTTTGGAAGGCATGGCATCACAACAAATTAGTGTGATTGGCCTCTTGAATTCTTTGCTACCACATGAAAAATCCACTGTGTGGCTTTTGATGGCTAGCAGATTGATGTTACCAACATCCTCTATAGCGTACAAGCAGACTTCAAGCTTACTGTGTTTGCTGAGAGCAGCAGATCGTTTCCATTTTTGAGCCATCTCATGCAAGACTCACATTCTATCTGAAGGTACAAGTGTTGCAATACAACATAGTCATTGTGTGTGTTTGCAATTAGAGACTAAACTGCCAGATACCTCTAGATCACCCTCTAACATGTTTCCTAGAACGACTTACATTGTCTCATAGTAGTAATTTACAGGTGCAGGGACTGGAATGATAATTTTGATGATTGCTTGAAAAGGATAAATGTTTAATGATTGTTTCACAGCAGTGAGGTCTGTGGCTGGTTTTCCTCTCAGAACTGTAATGTCTATTAATGATTTGGAGGAGCTTTTATTGACTTCTGCAGGCTTTGGATAAAGTTTGTGTTGTCTTCAGCTGTGACCTTGCCACAATTACTGGAGAAAATATTAGAAATGCTTCCAAGACTTGTGTGGTGTAAAACTTCCCCCAAAATTGTGTGTCTGGTGGGCCAGTAACTTCACCTAGGAAAGGTGAGCTGGATAAATTGATGCTCAACCTCATTTTGTCTTCTCTTGATATATTGGCAGCCCAGAAAAACACACAGCCTTATGATTTGTCTGATAGTTTTAAGACGTGTGGGATAAGATGTGTCTTCTCTGCCTGTTTAGATGAGAAGAAGTTTAGGTTGGGGTTGGGGTTTTTTTTTGAGGATACCTTCAAGCAGGCAGTCCTGCTGGAAATTGCTTGTGGAAAGTCTCTAACTATCTTCTTTTTCTTAGAGACAATGCTGACTTAGCTTTTCCTTTGCATGTTACTGTGCTACAGGCATAATGTATTTTTGCAAAGATAGTATTGACTTTCTGCACCCTTTTCCCCATTAAACTACATTTTCCTGCGGTTTTATTTGAGTTTTCTTTCCCTTTTCCCTTTTCCCTAAGCTGTCATGTAGTTTTCCTTTACTAAAGCTGCCTCTTTATTGCATTTTAGACATGGGGAAAGTGACTGTGGTAGGAAGGTTGAATCCTAATATGCCTTAGCAAAAATGTAATTCCAGTATTTTAGAAGCTTAATAAATGCAAGGTAATGTTACATTTAAAATTACAATAATTATGTTCTTCTCTTTGGCCACAGCATATTCTTCTGGGAATCCACCTGGGCCAAACACTGCAGATGCAGAGGCATCTTTCATAATCTACACTTTCCTAGATAAGAAAATGTTGTTGTGTGAGTGTAACTAAATTTTGCTTGCCTGCAGTGAGAGGTTTCTTTATCTCAAGCTCTTTGATGGGTACTAATCTGTTTCCCTTCATTTTTCTGGAGTGTTAAAAACTTTGCTCTCATTGCTCCCCCCAGGCATGGCTTAGCAGCTCCCCAAAAGCCACGGGTTTACTGTATAGAATCTGCTCCAGGTAGGTCTGAAATACAGACACCACAGCTAGGTAGATGCAGGCCCTCAGATGATCACATGTACTCTTTGGGTGCCAGAATGGGATTCTGCAGACCTCATGAAATGCAGTTACATGTGCTGACGCAGTTTGGGATTCGTGGAGCTGATGTGAACATTGTTCAAGCAGTAGTGATTGCTGAGGAACTTAGCATGGTCCCTTGGAGGGAGATTCTTTGGTCACCTAGCAGTGGTTTGCCAACTGAATTGTGAGGACTGAGGGGTAGCTCCCAAAATATCCAGCTGCCTTTGACCAGGGATGCTAGCCACTGGAAATGGGAGTGGGAATTCCATTCCTGAGAAACTGGGGGCAATCTCAGGAGTAAAGGTGTGTTTGCTTTATCCTGAAGCCAAAATACAATTCTGTTTAAATCTTTTGCTTACCCATAGTATCCGAAAAGCTCTGTGCTGTTCATTCCCAACCACACACCAAAGGTAATTGATCACACGTGGCCTTGCCTGGTTACATCTGCAGTAAAATGACTGAGTGTTGCAACATTTGGACTGACATACTGCCATGTACTGCCTTTGAACTAGGAGGAGAATGAAAGTGCAAACAGTTGGTGCTTTAAACATTGAACCATTCCATGTCTGTGCTCATCAAAAATGCAGAGTGTCAATGGATGTTGTTAATGCCTGAAAGCTGCTGATTTGTCTGAAGGAGAAGATCTACATGCTTCTGTTTCCTCTAAAGCATTCTAATGATGAAGAGTAACATGCAGAGACACGGATTTATGCAAACCTTACTTCAGAGAAGCCTTGAGTGCTAGCCTCATGGAGCAGACTCCCCTCTTGCAGTCACATATGCTGTATGAATAAATCATTGATCCTACTGCAGAGCTCAGGGAGGTTTACAGAGCCCAGGCCCCTGGGAAAATAGGTTTGTCCAAGGTGCCTTGTTCATGCTTGGGATTCAGCCAGCTATCCATAGCAAAAGGTGATGTGCTGCACTAATGTAAACTCTACGGACTGGCAAAGAAAACTGCATTTCACATCCATTGGGCAGATCCTGCTTCCTGGCAGGAATGGATTCAGTTTGGTGTGAAATGTAGCATTTTCTTGTCCACACTTTGGGTTTCTGTTAGCGCAGATGACTCCACTTGCTGGTGGTTGAACAAGGGCTAATTCCAAATACAGACAAGGCCTGAGGTGATGTACCAGATCTCCAGGATTTGAGGTGTTGACCACATTTTTGTGAAGCATCTTTACTCCCCGATTGATCGAGCTGCATTGGCGTTGGCTTTGGAGGGAGCCTCTGACCCCACTCTGATTCCTTGGCAGAAGACGCTGCAATACCAGGCTGGCAGCAAAGGGCTGGGAGGGCGGGGAGGGCCAGCATCTCTTTCTTTTTTAAATGGGGAAAAATTAAGGGGAAAAAAGTCCTCTTTTATTCTTTCAATACAGTTCCCAGCAGGAAGATCAGGATAGGAGGCTCCCGCTTGCTCCAGATTAAAGGAACCCGCAGTTTCCGGGTGAAGAAGGGGGGTTCCCTTTCCAGCATTCGCCGGGCCGGCAGCCTAAAGAGCACCAAGTTATCACGGCAGGACTCAGAGTCTGAGAATGAGGAGCTGCAGCTGTCCCACAGCAGGGACACTGTCACTGATATAGGTAACTTAGATGAGTGGGTGGAAAGGGAGGGGACACTAGGAAGGATAAAAACTCTTGATGTGATTGCAGCAGAGCTAGAAATGGCGAGAGATCCCCACCTCTGCAGGCTAGGAAAAATCTAGAGCTCTCTTCAGGGGCTGCCTGGACCCGGGCCTGGGAGGAGCACGGTACAAATCCTGCGTGCAGTGTCAGCTCCATGCACACAGATTGTCAGTTCAGAACTGTGTTAAAGCATGAGCTCTTAGAATGCTGGCCTGCCAGCTGAACGCTTGCTGTCTGTAGGGGGAGCACATGCACCTGTGTATATGCACATACACACACACCCCTAAATCACAGGATATCATGAATACATGAGGTGATATGTATATATGATATTTTATTGTCCACAGCAACAGATTGACTATATGTGTGTATATATTTATATATAAACACATATATATTTAGGCATGAACTTCATATTCTGTGTTGGATATGATGCCATAAGCATGTCTGGTGACATGTAAAACATGTATTCATATATGCAGAACATAACATTCACATGCTGCATACTATATTTCTACATACTGGCATAAAGATCTATTTTTGTGGTTTACAGCTACTTTCCTTAGTATTTTAAAAGATGGATATTCGTACATTTATCTTATGAAAAAAAGATGTGCATCCTACTCTGTGAAATCTCCATTGCAGTTGAATTAAAGGGCTTCCCTTTGCTGTTGGTGTTAGCCAAAAGCTGTGGATACATTTGGAGCTGGAATAACCTCCCAAGTTTAATGGTCATTTTTATGTCGCCCAAAAGATGCTTCAGTAGGAGAACATGGAGAGTGAGATTGTCAATTCTGTAAACTTTGACGAGTCACAGTTCACTTAAAGAGGAGAAAAAGTGTCATTTCCAGCCAAGTCTTAATATCATTAGTATTAGCTTTGTAGGAGGCCCATAGGGTATGAAGCGGTTAGGGGAAACACAGGGGTCAGTGAAATTCTCAGGGAAATCTCTCCCTTGGCTGAGGTCTGAAGTGTTCTAGTGTGCTAGAATCAGGATTTTTTTCCCCTTTCATCCCCATGACATTATCAGTTCCTATGGGCAATTAGCAGGGACTTTTCCTGTTGGCATTTCCAGTTGGATGCCACTTCTGGTTGGATTTTTGTTGACTTTTTAACCACAGAGCCCAGTCAATGCAGATCACTAAACCAACCATTTGCAGCATCTGAATGGTGCAAAGAATTTGTTTATGATGGTTTTGGATTATCCCTTTCCCTTCCATTAAAGAAAAAAAAAAAAAAATGGAGGGACAAATGTTTGCTACTGACAAGATGGCCTATGGGTCAAGTCCAAATAGTTCTTGTAAGTGTCAAGCCAGCAGAGGACTGGGGAGGGATGTCCCAATGCAGTCTTTCCAGTGTGACATATTCTGTGTACTCTCATCTGTTCCCACAAGGCTGGCCTGGCTTACAAGTGCTGTCCCTAGTCTTAAAGCACACAGGGAGCAGTAAAAACAACAACCTTTTGGGTATTTTTCTTTTGAAGAAGGGAGCCCTTGGAGCGCGAGCGAGCCCAGCATTGAACCCGAGGTACTGAGCAGCACAGGCATGGAGGAGAACTATCACCGGAACATGTCCTGGCTGCACGTAAGTACAAGCTGCCAGAAGTGCTCCCAAGGATGGCATTTTCAACTAAAAATACCTTTGTCTGGCAAAAACCAGATCACAGTTTGTGCTTTTCCCACATAGCATAGAGGATCTCAAGTGTATGTAAAACTGCAACCTTTGGAAATGGTGTGTTTGCTGTTTCTGAAATGGAATTAAACCTCCTTCTCTCTAGTTCATATATATTTGATTTGTTTTTTCCCTAGGTGTGCAGGGACAGCCATACTGCCTCAGCTGAAAAATACATTAGCTCAGTACCTTATCTCCAGCATGGCCAGTAGTGTGTGTTTCAGGGAGAGCAACAGAATGGGGTGCAGTGTGAGCTGGGCTTCTGGGAAGTGGCATTTCAGAAGCTGCTCATGTAAGCCAACAGAGCCTTGTTGAACAAGGGCTAATTCCAAATACAGACAAGGCCTGAGGTGATGTACCAGATCTCCAGGATATGAGGTAGTTGTGTAGTCTTGACTCTGTCCAGAAGACAGGCAGTACAACAGTGCAGGTGTGGTTTGGTCATGCAGGGCCTAAGGCATCCCTTTGGGCAATCTCTGTGCCTTAGACTTAAAAATCTCTGTGATTTAGACTTGCCAGAAGTCAATTGGGCAAGTCTGCATTGCTGTGCCATGATTGATGGTGTCCTCTGTGAGCACAGACACCCTTTGACTTTTGAGTTGTCTTTGGGAATGACAGCTTGATATCTGACTTGATATCTTCATTTTTCAATACTGACTTGATGTCTTCATTTTTCCCCAGGTATTTCACATAGGCTGCTCTCAGCTGCCCCATTCCTATGGGGTGTGGGCAAAACCAGGATTAATCTAATAGTTTGATGTCAGAAGAAGTTTTTGATAGTTTTCTTTTTCAGATGAGACTGGCAGGGCAGGAAACTTGAATGCCATGTCTTCCAATCTAGTACCTTAATCTCTGGACTACCCTGCTTTCTTTAGTACACTAATGCTCTTGGCAATGGTTACACCTCATTTGGAAATTCCAGTGTACTAAAGTGAGTGTGTTGGACATTTGTGTATGTATTGGATGCTGCATCACTAGAGGATAAGGGAATTACCCTAGTTAGCAGCTTAAAATACATCATGGTGCCCTTGCTCAGTGTGGGAGGCTGCTTTCACATGAACTCATAAATTCTGAAAAAAACTTGAGATGTTTGTCTCACTTTACATGAGATTAGCTTGCACAGGAGAAAGGAAAATTTGAAAAATCACCTGGTACAGTTAATGACACACAAGTACCAATATTACATAACAGTGCTATTTTTTTTCCATTTGTTAGAAAGGAAGTGTGGGTAGATGGTCACTAAAACTACAGGCAAAACAAAGCCTGTACTTAGTTGCCACAAGCAAACAACTCCAAAGGATCACTGGTTCCAATTGCTGCTGTCATGGCACCAACATTTCCTTTACCTGTCCTTTAGGGAGCCTGATGTCCTCACTCTGTGTCAGTGTACATTACAGCAATTTATAAGAGTGGACCAGAGGCTGGTAGAAGCTCTACAGTACTGCTAGACAAATTTCACTTTGATATCAATATTGAGTTATTCTTGATTGGCCCCAAAATTATAGGAGGCGAGAACAAGGAGGCAAACACAGGAATCCCACAAACATTACACAGATTTGTTTTAGATTATGCTCCTGTCATTTTTAGAAGCTTCAATATTTTAAGGTTGAGAATGATGTGGCAGCCTGGAGGAAGAGCCAGCAGATTGCAGCTGCACAGACAGACACAGTGGATGGAAAATGGGGATAGCTTCCTTCTGGTAGTTCTGGGTAATTCTGCACTGGATTGTGGGGGGAAGACAAAGATTCATAAAGGCCTCTTAAGACCTACAATGTGAGTGGTTTGGAGATGCCTGTGTGTTTTCCTCAGCGCTAATAAGAGGCTGGGTTTGTGTGTAATGTGAAGATCAGTGTACAAAGAGCTGCTGGGCTGAGCTTTGCTCCCCTGGAAAGAAACCATCTGAGTTACACCAGAGTGGTCACTCAAATGTAGATTTGCCAAGGCTATCTTTAATTAAGAGCTTAGAGATTAATACCAGTGTTTCTGCAGCAGAGCAGGGCTCAGAATAGCTAAATTCCAAAATATTTACCTGATTTTTAGGTAAGTTTTACTACTCCTTGCTGCCATATGGCAACACTAGTAGAAACAGCAACTGAGCCAGCTACCACAGAGCTGGGCTGGATGGGTCTGCCCAATGACACGCAGAGCAACTGACACAGCTGATTTCTACTGGGGAGCATACTGAGATATTTCCTTCTGCACCCCTTGAAGGAAACTAACCCCAAGCATGGTGGGTTTGCAGCTTTAATAACAATTGGACAGTTGACAGTTTCCAGTCCAAGCTCTCATCTCAGAGTGGTGATAGGACAGCTTTTCTGCAAACTGAGAGGATGCTGTTTGCCTAGCCTTAACCTTGCCATCAGCCGAATATATGCATCTATAACAGCTCTATTCCTTTTTTTTGTTGGCACTAGTGTTTCTTTAACCATGCCCAGCTAATTTGCAAGCCTCTTGTCTGTATGAAGGCTATGTTGAGCTTCACACCTCCCTAGCTAAGCTGAGAAAAAGCTGGCTTGACTGTCCCAATCCCTGCCTAACTCCATTTTCTGTAGGTAACTGTTTATGTTTTAATTTCCAGGTTATGATCCTGTTGTGCAACCAGCAAAGTTTCATCTGCACACACATTGACTACTGTCACCCCCACTGCTACCTCCACCACAGCCGCTCCTGTGCTCGCCTTGTCAGGGCCATCAAACTGCTGTATGGGGACACAGTGGACTCCCTGAGGGAAAACAGCACTCTGAACAACGTGGCAAGAGGCAAAAAGCAGAAGGAAGTGAGTAAATGGAAAAAACCAGAATGTTTTAGGATTGGTCCAGACACATCATGATTGCCTTTGAAAACTGCATGATGTACTCATACAGTTCTTTCATGACAAAATGGATACAGGTTTTCTTAAGCTTGGCTTTGCTCTAAAAAAACCCAGAAATTAAATCATTCAGCATTATGTAAGGAATGTCATCTGTATTGACTGGGATGCATCTTAGTTGCTGATAAGGTCATTTCAAAACCTTACAATCTGACTTCAATTTTAATGCTATTTTGTGGCCTCTACTTACTATCCTGTGGGTTCTCTCTCTCTTTGTTCATGTTTTTTCTTGTCTGTTAGTAAGAATCACTCTTGAAATTCTTGTAAAATCTCATGTAGTTTCTTTCTTTTAGGTCTGAGCTCTCAGCTGTTCCAAAAATTGTACACATCAGTCTTTAATGTTTGTCTCCTTTTAATGACCATTTCAGTAGGGTATTCAGACAACTTGGTGCCTTTTTATATGTAAAAATGTACTTTTAACTTTCCTGAAAGCAGAAATGTATTTCCACTAAAGTGCCTACCCAGGCACTAACTGAATTGTGTCAACAGTTAAACCACAGCAGAAACAGACTACAGTTATCCTGAATAATTGTAATGGCAGAGCCATTCCACTGCTTGGCAGTAACACTGTAAACAAAAGTGTTCATGGAACTGTCATGAAGCTTTCAGTTGGGTAAAGAGGCTATGGCATATGAAAGGAAAACAATCATTATGTTTCTTCATCAACCAGGAGATTGTTTCCTGTCAAGTTAGAAAATTGAGGGATGTTTTCATGGAAGAAAGCACGAGCAGGTGAAACAGAAGCTAATTTCTGCTTTCCTGAAAACTGTAAACCCCACATTTTTCCTCTAGCACAGAAAAGCAAGAGTTGTTTAGAAAGAGAGGCAGTCATTTCCTCTGCAGAAGGCAGGCAAGAGATGAGTAGCTAGTGTGTTTCATGAAAGGTGGTAAAAGAAATGTGCATTTCTTTGGCTTGTTTCATCTCTGACTTTGAATTGCGAGATACGCATTTCATCATACATCAAACCATCAAAGCACTTAGGAAACAGCAGGAAGAAAGAATTTGAGAGGCAGTGAGGTTTCCTAGAAAGATGTGCAGGGTGTTTGCACAGACCTCACTTCCAGAGAGCAACTGACAATCTTTGCTTTTTTCATAGTCCAAGAAGGACAAGCAAGTGTGTCCAGAGAAGGGAATGGAGATGAGGAAGGGGCTGGAGTACCAGGGGTTAGCTGAGGGAGTTGGGGGAGCTCAGCCTGGAGAAAAGGAGGCTCAAGGGGACTTCCTCAGTCTCTAAAACTGACAGGAGGGTGCAGCCAGGTGGATGTTGAGCTTTGCTCCAAGGAAACAAGGGACAAGACTGAGAGGAAATTGCCTTAGGGCCATTTCTGTTGCACCAGGGAAGGTTTAGATTGAATAGTAGCAAAAAAATTCTTTGAATGGTTTGTCCAGCCCTGGCACAGGCTGCCCAGTGAGGCAGTGGAGTCACCATCCCTGGAGGACTTAAGAAATGCAAGGATGTGGCACCTGGGGACTTGATTTAGTAGTGGACTTGGCAGCATTAGATTACTGGTCTAGCTTTAGAGGTCCTTTTTCCACATCAGTGATTCTATGATTCCATGAAAGGAATCATTCTGTACACTGAACACTTCCATTGGTAATTTTTTAGAGGGAAGCTGTAGACTTTTTGCCCCTAACCTACTTAACTAAATACATGGGTGTGCCAGTGAAGATTACACAGAGAACATTCACATTGTTCATTTGGTTTACTGACTTCTGCCTTAAGATTTTATTGGGGAAAAGCGTTGTTAAAAATAGAAGAAAATTGGATGAAATGTGTTGTCCCACTGATACTAGGCCTGTTGCCAGCAAAGAAGAAGGCTTTGTGCTACAGCTCTGGTACCAGATGGTTTCTAGTATATGGAAATTCCTCTTGTACATCATTTCCTTTTCCACATTTTGAGAAATATAAAAGTGAACTCCACTTTGTTTTTATTTCCTTCCAGTGCTCAGACAAGTCATGCTTGAGAACTCCTTCTCTTAAAAAGAGAGTGATCGATATCAACTTGGAAGGGAAGAAGGACTCTGGAATGCTAAAATACATCAGGAATCAGGTACTGCTTAGGCCATATGCTAGTTAGGGAGGCAGATAGATAGCTGCCAGGTTAAAATGCAACAAGAGGGAAAATATCTGTGGATCTCCAAGCCCATGTGAAGAACTGTTCCTGAATATCAATCAGTTCAGCTCAACATCTTTTCCCAATATGAGTAACACTAAATTTAAACCTCTTAAGGAAACATGGTCAAAGAAGCCTTTAAACACTTAGCTCCATTAAATCACAGTCTGCATCTCTGGCTTTCCATAGTGCCATATGCACTAGAGCTGAGGATACAAAAAACCAAAGAATTCACAGATATGTTTAACTGCAGCCTGTCAGTTTACAGTATTTGTTTTCTTTCTTCTTACTTCTTCAAAGTTCTGAAGAAGCAACAGCCTGTTCTTAGTGAGAGTTTAATGGACCTGTATTGCTGGCTGTGCACCACTTTGGGAGAGTTTGGCTTTCCTTTTTTTTTCCTTTTCCTTTTTTTTTTCCTTTTCCTTTTTTGGTGTTTTGGTGATGTGAGGGACAAGCAAAAGACTCTAGCTTGGAAACACTGCCCTTTTAGTATAGGCTGAAGGCCATGTCCCATTCATGGAGCATTTTATGAAATGGATGAACCTAGAAGTTATTGGTGGGTAATTTGCAGACCAAAACCAGGGTAAAATCACTGAGTGTGTTCTCCCCTGTGGATAATTTGCTCAGCCCTAAGGCCTGGCTTGGTTTGTTGCAGGTGATGAGCCTGTCCCCTGCCCCTCTGTCCCTGCTGATCAAGGCTGCTCCCATCCTCACCGAGGAGATGTACGGGGACATCCAGCCAGCAGCCTGGGAGCTCCTGCTCAGCGTGGATGAGCACATGGCTGGGGCAGCAGGTGAGGCAACCACACACTCAAGTCCTGCTCACAGGACTTGGCAATTTTGTAGTGGAGGAATTTGAATGGCACCACATGTTTCTTGGTTTTCATAGACCTTTGTGTGCTCTGTGGAAAAGAGGTGGTCAGAAGGATCAGGAGAGCACTCTCTCTGAGGCCCTGCATGTGGTGGATGTTTGGAGAATATTATAATTAGTATTTGTACTCAGTTGGGTTTGTAGGCAGAGGAAACACAGTGATTCAGGCTGTCCAGAGTCTACTGAAGCATTCTGTATGTTGCCTCACAGAAATGTTAGTACTGATGCCTTGTGAATGCTGACCTAGAACAGAGGCTGGACAAAGTTAAAGAATAAAGCAGGGATTTATTAAAAGGCCTCAATGGATCCACCTTGGGCAACACAAGAGCCCAGTCAGGGCTGCACCCAAGATGAACCAAAATGGTCACAAAATGGACAACTGGTCACAGGGTCTCTCACTTTTATAAGTTTTGGTCCATTTCCATATTGGAGTTAATTGTCCAATTACATCTCTAGCCCATGAAGTCCCATCCTTCTTGTTTTTCTCTCTTCAGTCCCCATTGTTTATGCTCTTGGGCCTGAGATTTGGATCATTTGTCCTTGGTCCCCAGCTAGAGAAGGAATTGTTTTGTCTCCCCACTCTGTGAAGAGAGCTCACCATCCCCTAATATGAAGCTCACACACTAAAGCAGCACAGAATGTGAAAAATATAAAAGCTAAAACCTGAGGCATCAGTACCAATTGAGAGCTCATACCAAAACTGACACAGGGAATGAGAGTGAAACTGTCACAGCTCCTGTCAGGCTGTAAGGAAAATTCCCATGTTGCCTGGAGACAGCAGCATTGCTCATTAAGTACTGTTATTGTATGGTACTATCTAAATTTTCCATTTCCACTTGGTTTTAAAGTACACAGATGATTGCTGAGGGCACATAGTTGAGAGGTATCTTTAAGACAGATGATTAGGACATCATTTACTTGTGAAAGTAGTACTTTGAAATTCTGCATGTGGGATGAAATTTATTACAATAAATATAAAACCATAGATGTTGTTGTCAAGTAGTAATAAGAATGTTTCTGCTATGAGCTTGGGTCTTCTCCCATGGAAATTATCTAGGTTCAGAGTTTATCCCTTGGCCAGAAGATGACTGGCCTAATGACCAGCTGTGAAAAAATAAACAGGATGTGTCACAAGAAATATTTCCTTAGCAATTCAAAGTATTAATGCTACTGTAAAGCACAATGTACAATTACCTAGAACACAGCACTTTAAATGCACAGTTTTGGTCCCTGAAGTGAGATATTTATTTGTAACAGATGCTGTTAGGACAGCAGGAAGAATGAAGAGCCGATTTGATATATAGGATATTTATTTAATGGTTTCAGATGAAGGAATAATCTGCCTGATGCAGTACTCCTTTTCCTGCTTCAAGTCCCTTTCTGAGGGAATAATTTTGGATACTTTTTTAACTCTATGATCTTAGAGGTGCTTTTCAACCTCAATGATTCTGTGATTCTAATAAAAAATTTGCACGGGCTACGGGGAATGGGATGAGGAGTGCTAGCTGGCTGCTGCTCCAAAGCAGCCTCTGAAATACATCTTCCTTCTTCTCCCTTTCCTGAAGGGAGGATCAAAATCCATTTGAGGGTCTGTAGTAGCTTTTTTTAGTAGCAGGTGAATACAGCCCAAGCATAAATTGCATTCATTGAGGTCAAACCCTGAAAACCCCCAGTGTTGCTATACAGAAACTGGATAAAAACAGAAGCTGCATAAAAAGAATGCCTTGTTCATGTACTACAGCACCATCTGCTGACCTCTCCCAAGGCTCTGTTTCTGTTCTGGGTTGCTTCAGAATGAACTCACCCTTTTACATGTGTCTTACGAAGACTTGTTAGACTTTGAGAAGATCAGAGAGCAGAAGGAACTCTCTGAAGGTCCCCACAGATTTTGAGCAGCACCAGGAGCCCAGGCAGTCAGAGAGTGGCCTTGTTGTCCTCCAGTGGTCATGCTGCCTCCCACAAACACTGCTCTGGGGCCTGGCACCTGCTGAATAAGCATTGAAGAAGACATTGGCAAATGTCTTTTTGCTACTGTGGAGGAACAGCCACCAAATCTAGAGAAATCATCTTCAGTGCTCTGCAGTGAGCTGCTGGTCAAGGAAGCCATGGATTCTCTAACACCACTGAGCTCCCAGAGCAACAGGAATCCCTCTGCTTCTGCCTCCTGCAGTGCCCCTTGGACACCATGTGCATTCACTGGCCTCCATCAGTCTGTACTTTAATTAATGTCTCTTTATATTCAAATATGATCCATTGAAGCAACTATTACAAATAGAGATGGGAGCTTAGATAAGTCCCTGCCTTTCGCCCAGGCCTCTGGCAGCAGGCAGTAGCTTTATAGGGGTGGCCAGCACCCCAAAACCCACTCTCACTCTCAAGTTCTTTAATAATGGTTGATTTGGTCCATTATACAATAAATTATTTATTTAATAGACACAAAATTAAGAGATATAATATTTTAAACAGACTATTTGCTACACAGGAATAAAACAAAAAGAGCTACTAGTAGAGAACACACAGGGCATGATAGAGGTACCTATATTACAGCTAGCAAAGAAACAGTACAGCTTAAAATCCAATGTACTTACCACCTAACTGGTGGTGGGGTACACATGGAATCTTTCCTCTCAATTCCCAGGGAAAGTATCTGTGGAGTCACATCTGACCTTGCAGGAGAAGATCCCCTGTATGTTCAGGGAGCGTGTAGGAGACTTCTGTCTCTGTAGAAATTTGTGTAGCTTTCATAGATTATAAAGCTGTCTCTCAGTCAGGAATTTGTAGCTTATTTCCTCCCACCTGGTTTTACACTCTGTTTATTTGGAGTTGCACTCCTGGCACCAGGGATAACTCACTGCTTGACCTTTGTCTGGCCTGAGTCACCTCAGTTCTTCATGGAGGGGGAGAAGGATGTCCAGAGCTGTGCACCAGGTGCTGGAAAGGCCAGATAAACTTTTCTGTGGTAGGGGGACTGTCCTGCCTCAGCTACCATCATGCTGTTTTGCATGGTCCTTTGTCTTGCTCTGTTTTCTCTTGGAGACAGACTGGGATCATTGCATGGAGCCCACTGCAACAAAAAGTGGTTTTACCCATGAAAATATCTGGGTGACTTCTACTGGGTCTCTGTCTCCTGTTCCAGAGCTTCTGCTAAAGGCAGAGTTTCTGTTAAATCAGCCTTGATTAATCAATACAGAAATCACTTGGAAGTGGAGCCTTTGAAAGCCAAACTCAATTAGTCCCCTTACTTCAAGAGATGTTCTTATTTTAAACAAGTCATGGCTGAGAAGGTCAAAGATGTATTCTATTTTAAAAAGCAGGTTTTCCAGAAGAATTTACAAGCTTCAACTCTAATGCTGTGTGGCTCCAAAAGGTGGAATCACACGTGCTTGGTTTCATGAAGCAATACAGTTTTCTCTAGGCCTGGTGGATTGGTGATCCTATTTATGGGGTTTCTTTTGGTGTGGGTTTTTACACCTGCAGATTTTCTTTGCAAAATAAATATATTATTGAGAAACACAGGTGATCAGCTGTTTTCTCCCTGCAGCTGCCATGTTCCTGCTGTGTGCTGTGAAAGTGCCAGAGGCTGTTTCTGACATGCTGATGTCCGAATTTCATCACCCAGAAACAGTGCAAAGACTGAATGCCATCCTTAAATTTCACACACTCTGGAGGTTCAGATATCAAGTGTGGCCAAGGATGGAAGAGGGAGCACAGCAGATCTTCAAGGTACATAAGACACATGAAGCTTAATGATGATATTTACAGCTTGCCTTATGGGATAGATGTTTAATGACAGCCTGCCATGAAATTTCCTGAAACTCTGTTTAGGGAAAAACATGTTTGTATAACTCTCAGTAGTAGGGGAGGTGATATGGAGAAGTCCTGTATAAAATAAGAAGAATAAAATGGGGACTCAGGTCAGGAAATAGGAGAGAAGATGAGTGTCATACATGTTGCTACAGTCCAGTGAGATACTGAGGTGGGAAAAATTGGCAGAGTTAATTTATGCCTTGGGTACTTGTGCTCATGTTCAATTAACAATACTGACAATAATAGTTTGCTGTAACAAAATGTCTTTCATGGTTTTGTTTAGATTCCTCCTCCAAGTATAAACTTCACTCTGCCTTCTCCTGTGCTGGGGATGCCATCTGTGCCAATGTTTGACCCTCCCTGGGTCCCTCAGTGCAGTGGGAGTGTGCAGGACCCTATAAATGAAGATCAGTCGGTAAGCAGACATCCTGAGAGTAAGCACTGATTCTTCTCTGGAGACGTGTGGGGTAAATTTAGCCAAAAGATGTGGATTAACTCTGAGATTGTTGGGAAAAAAATCTAGTATAATCAGTGTAGAACACAGAATTTTCTACATGGGCATCAAGCTTTTCTGTTTGTTCACTGAGGTACTGCACGGCATCTCATATTCCTCTGAGAGGCACTGACTTAGATCTTAGGAGCACACAGCTGCTCTCTCTCCAAGAGGAGATTTTTTTCACTAGAACTGCCTGAGAGACAGTTTAGTCTGCACTGGTTCCTATGGTGTCTCCTGGGAGGAGTTTGCACCAAAGCTCATTGTAGGTTTAGTTCCAATAA
>NW_005054606.1:6563-11902 GCF_000277835.1 Geospiza fortis | reverse complement strand
GCTGAATCTCTGCACAGCTGGCACCAGACTGATTTATATTTAGCAGCTGAGCTGCTGAACGTCGCTGAGGTGAAGCCTTTGTCAGAAAATCTGTGTGCACCTTACCTAACAGCTTCAGGCTGTGTTTCTTCTCTCTTGCTCCCAACAGAAGTCCTTTTCTGCCCGAGCTGTGTCCCGTTCCCATCAGCGAGCGGAGCATATCCTGAAGAACCTGCAGCAGGAGGAAGAGAAGAAGCGCCTGGGCAGGGAAGCCAGTCTCATCACTGCCATCCCCATCACTCAGGAGGCCTGCTACGAGCCATCCTGTACACCAAGCTCGGAGCAGGAAGAAGAAGGTGTGCTCTGGCCCCAGGAACTGCATTCCAGCAACCTGAGAGCATTTCCCACAAACACAGAGCACTGCTTAGGGCAGCGATGTCCAGGAAAATTGATTCTTAGTGTTAGGAAGGTCCCAACCCACATCCAGTTGTTGAAGAGTCCAAGTCATTGAGAAACAGTGTGTTTGAAAATTATAGAGCACTGCTTAGGGCAGTGATGTCCAGGAAAATTGATTTTTAGTGTTAGGAATGTCCCAACCACGTCCAGTTGTTGAAGAGTCCAAGTCATTGAGAAAAATTGTATTTGAAAATTAGTACCAAAAAAGGGACAAAACCTTGGATATATTGAGTTCTTAGTGGGTGATAAAGACACTGACCCCATCTGCCCCAACTTCAGTGGAACTTGCCAGTCTTTAACATCTCAAAGCTCCCAGTTTATTGCAGGATTTAACACAAGAGAATATGCAACACTAGGAATGAAATCCATCTTTCCTAACTTTAAATCCTTAATAATTAAAGGGTGGGAGGAATTGCTCTTTGGCTGTATCTGTCTTAAGGAACAGAACTTAGGATACACTGAATTGTCCCTGGGGTTTTCTACCTTTGTGGTGAATACTGGGGGAGCCCAGGAGACCAGATCAAGCTCAGTACCAAACTTTGAGTCAGCCAAAGTTGCATGACACGAGTCCCAATAAGCTTAGTCTGTGGGTGAGGAGTTTTACTGGCCCAGGCTAACAGAGCACAAAGACTTCATTAAAGGCATTCCAAGGTGTGTGCCATTAGGTGAGTAGAGAGTAGATGAGATCTCAGCATACTCTGGGAAATCTGTGAGCAGAAATCCTAGTTCTTAAGAAAAACTGAGCACCAGCAACAATGATGGCTAACAGGGAGTGGATGAAAAGAAGTATACAGAAGATTTTCCAGGGGCTTTTTCAGGTTTTTTTTCCTGTGTTCTTCCAGTGCATTTTCCAGGATTTTTCCAGAGGTTTTCCAGGATTTTTCCAGATTTTTTTTCCAGGGTTCATAGGGTTTTTTCCCCGGGATTTTTCCAGGGTTTTTCCAGAGTTTTTTCCAGTGTTTTTCCAGGGCTTTTTCCAGGTTTTTTTCAGGTTTTTTTGGAAGGGATTTTTCCTGTGGTTTTTTTTCCAGAGGTTTTTCCAGGATTTTTCTAGAGTTTTATTTTCCCAGGTTTATTGGGTTTTTTCCAGTGGTTTTTTTCAGGGTTTTTCCAGGGCTTTTTCTGGGGATTTTTTTAGGGTTTTCTCTGTTAAAATGTGATGCACCAGAGCACTGAACACTCTTATGCACCAGTGTTCTGCTGTTTCCCAAAGCATGAGCAAATCACCTCTCTTATCATCTTTACAGCTTTTAAATTGTGTCTCCTGGCACATCTACCTGACTTGACTTTTCAGTGTTCTGATTGGGTTGCAATTGCCGTCCTTCAAAAACTTCCTTGAAGCCTGCTGGCTGGATCTGGATTGACATTTCCTGTTCTCTTTGTCAGTAGAAGAAGTTGCCAACCTGGCCTCCCGGCGCCTGTCTGTGAGCCCGTCCTGCACCTCCAGCACCTCCCACAGGAATTATTCCTTCCGCCGTGGCTCTGTGTGGTCGGTGCGCTCAGCAGTCAGTGCAGAAGGTGGGTGACTTCACTTTGCAGCATTCCCTCCTAGGATTTCATTCACTGGAAGCCTTTCCTGTTGACCCATAAAGCTCTGGTGTTCCCTTTTGCCAAACAGATTCCCAAGCTTGAGCTCCTTTATAATAAGTTACTGCCCTTCATTATTTTATTCATCCCTGCTGCCTCTTGCCTCTCATGTTCTGCTTGGAGAGTAGTGCTACAGGGAGCGCTCTAGCTGAAAAAAAGAGATTTTAGCAAAAGGAACTGGGTTGCCTACAAGAAAAAAAATGTAAATTGAAAAATGACATACTTGCAGTGAAAATTCTTGATCAAGAAATTGGCCGGAGGCTCCATTTGTACTTGGTGATCGCAGCAAACCTGTCTTGCCTGTGCAGTGAACAGTGTTCTGATCTTTGCTCTGCTTGTACAGCCGCTAACATAAATGTTTGTCTAACCTGCCTGGATAGTAGCACAGTGCATTCCCTAACTCCTCTTCCTCTCACTGCTCCAGATGAAGAACACACTACGGAGCACACTCCAAACCACCACGTGCCCCAGCCACCCCAGGCTGTGTTTCCAGCATGCATCTGTGCAGCAGTGCTCCCCATTGTCCATCTGATGGAAGATGGAGAAGTCCGGGAGGATGGAGTAGCTGGTATTGACCTCGTTTAAACTTCAAGGCATTGTTGCTTAAGGGTGGCAGAACCCGTTTCAAAGCTGTTTGAATGCAGATTTACAGTAGGAATGTATCTTTGTAAGGTTTTTCCTTTTTATTTTCTATATAATTTTTGTTTGGCATTGAGGGGCTTTTGCCCTTTCAGGACCCTAAAAAAGCCCCTAATTCAAAAGAAATATTGCAAAGCTAAAAAAATCTAGTGGTGGGGGGGATACAAGGATGGTAAGAAGCCTAACACAAGTGTTCTTTGAGGAGGAATTGTAGGAGCTGGGCTTGTTTGGTGTGATTCAAAGGAAACAGAGAGAAGAGCACTGACTGAGAGTTTTCAACTTGGGAAGTTCAGTTTAGAAATGGTGAAGGAAGTTAATCACCAGGAGCATCATTTCTGTTGATTTTCCATGCACAGGGGTTATCAAGCTATGGGGTAGTCATAGCTGTGGTTAACATACCCAGTGTAGGTGACAGCCCTGCTCCAGGCAGAGCTTGGACTGAAGACCTCTGCAGATCTATTCCCACTCATACTTTTGTGTTCCTATGACAAACAGAAAGCCACCTATACACAGCCTGAACATTTTGGTCATGGTCTATGATGTCTTTGTAAATTAATAGTACATTTCCTTGTATTTGTTTTATTGAAAGTGATAATACCTGATGGGCTTGGTGGGCTGTTCTGCTTCCTTCATCTCTCACTCATCATGTCAGCTAGTTGTGGATTTAACTTCCTGTTGCATTCTGTATTCAGTTTTAGCTGTATGTAGCCAGCCATCTAAGCAATGTATGTGTGATTTTGTGATCAGGAGATGAGCACTGAAAACAAAATCATGAATAATTCTATGTTGGTTTTGACCTTCAGAGAATTGCAATTAGTTGCACTTGAGGGAGTTGATCATCAAAACAATTCCCTGCTGACTATCTAATACTGTTCACCAACACCAGATCAAATCATTCTATGAATCACCATGAAATTGAACTTATGTGCATGAACAAAAACAAGTACATGAATTTATATCTCTCTGTTGCTGGATTTTTTTCCATCTGGAGTTAAGAACCCAATCAATTATTTCTTTATCATTCCTTAACAGTTGTGAAGTGCTTCATGTAATATCACCAGTAGTTAGGGAAGGTTCAAATAGTAGACCTGTGATTATTATTACTGGGATCACTGCACTGGTTACCAGGAATTCCAGTGCATCAAATGGTGTCTTGGGTGTTCAGTATAAAATATAACCAAGGAAGGAAGAAGACTAGGAAGGTTTCTTTAAGTATAGCAGTTCATGGCTTTTCCAAGAGACGGTTCTGACCTGGTTTCCTTTTTCTCTCCCAGTCAGTGCTGTTGCCCAGCAGGTCCTGTGGAACTGCTTGATTGAGGACCCCTCTACAGTTCTGCGGCACTTCCTGGAGAAGCTCACCATCAGCAATCGACAGGTACCCTCTGCCCCTCCCAGCAGGGACACAGCTCCTCAGGGCAGGGGAGCACAGCTGCCAGCACAGGCACTCCAGGGACACCACTGGAGAAAGAACACTCGCTGTTATAATGCAGCATGCCATCACTTGGCTTCAGTCTTTGTCCCCTGATGTAAACAGGACACAGCTGATTTATCAGCACTAAGCAAAGCTTTTGCTCCCAGCCAAGCTTTGAGCAGCTGTTTAGGGAACATGGCATAGGCAGTATTGCCTTCACTCGTGCCACTCTATTCAGGTTCTCTGAAGGATGGGGTGACAATGTGTCTCTGTGGCTCATTAGACTGCTTCCAAGATTTATGGAAGAAAAGCATGCTGCTTCTGACTGTGTAGAAGGCAGGGAGACTCTCCATATCACTTTCTCAACTGCATCTTTGGTGTATGACATCAATGGTATCACTGGCCTCAGCTTTCAAGCCACTACCTAAGAACTGACTCTGAAATAAATATTAAACCTGAGAAATGTCAGGAAAGGTTGTCCTTTTGTTCCTTGAGCAAGCCAAGGTGTTGGTGGATTTACTATTCCTGAGACTTCTCAGCCATTGCTCACAAAGCTTTCATTTAAGGTCAGAACGTCGTGTTTGTTCCACAGAACTTTTTGAGTTGGAAGCAACCTTAAATATCACCTACTTCCAGCCCCCCACTGCTGGCAGGGATACCTTTTACTGCACCAGGCTGCTCAAACCTGTGGTCACCAGTTGTGGTGTTTTGAGGGTCCCCAGGATGAGGTGAGAGATGAATTGACTCTGAAGTTCTCAGAAGGCTGATTTATTATTTTATGATGTGATATTATATTATATTAAAAGAAAATTATATACTAAAATTATACTAAAGAAAGAGAAAGGATACATCAGAAGGCTAGACAAAATTGATAATAAAAACCCATGACTGACCAGAGAGTCCAACACAGCTGGACTGGGATTGGTCATTAAGTAAAAACAATTCACATTCTGGGTAAACAATTCTCCAAATCACATTCCAGAGGAGCAAAACATGGAGAAGCTGAGGCTTCTCATCTTGCCAGGAGAAGAAATCCTGGTGAAGGGATTTTTCAGAAACTATCATGGTGACACAAATTCCCTCTGAATTTCCCCTTAAACACTTCCAGGGATGGGGCATCCACACCATCTCTGGTCAGAGAGGTTGTTTGTTCAGTGCCTTGAGAAGAAAGCTGTCATCTGCCCAGCCTCAGAGGCCTCTGAGCCATTGCATTGTTGTTTCATCATCTCTTCATACCACCACAAGTACAGGACACAGAGAACAGGTG
>NW_005054606.1:0-6492 GCF_000277835.1 Geospiza fortis | reverse complement strand
CCTACAGGTGTATCCCTGGCATGGACGGTCCTGTGCATATCCATGCCTACAACACTGGCTCAAACCTGCTGTGGGGTTGGAGGATAGGGGCCATAGAAGCCATTTGTGATACCATCTGTCTCTCTTCAGCTGACAATGAGATTCTGCCCCTTCTATAATCCCTTCACACCATGAGGAATTTTTAGCCAACGTTTAAGGCAGGCACTCCCCAGAAGAAGGAAAGATGGATTCTGCCCACTCCTCCCACCCCACAGCCACAGCTGTTGAGGTGAGATGAACCAGAGCTCACAGATCATCTGGGATAATCACAGGGACAGCAGTGCACAGTCAGTAGTGTTACAGTCAGCACAAATGGCAACAGGAGGTACAGGCCTCTCTGAGCTAAAATGGGAAAGACACTGGCCTGGGTGCAGTGCCCTGGGACTTATTTTGCAATATGTGGGAGCAGTCACAGGTGCAGAGTTTTACTTCATGTGCTGAGAGACAAAGCTGAAAAAGGGACTATGGAAAAATGGGGAGAAACAAAGCAAAAAAGGACAAAATGGAGAAACCTGCTCTTCACTTTTTGGTGGGAAGAAAAAACTTTTGCTTTTCTTCCAGGATGAGCTGATGTATATGCTGAGGAAGCTTTTGTTGAATATTGGAGACTTTCCTGCCCAGACATCTCATATCCTCTTTAACTACTTGGTGAGTAGCTTGTGGGCCCACTGTGCAGCCCAGAATCTCTGCTCTGCCTTCATGTGTGCAATAAATGCACTCAGTTTTTCTTATGTAGCTCACACTTGCTCCTGGTTGTGGGTGCAAGCCACCAGGCTTCCACGAGCCTTTCTGGCCTTCTGGGGAGAGAAAAAGAAACCTTTCTCTTTTCATTAAATCCCTAAGCAACCTGTCATGGATTTCTGAACTGAACCTGGCCTAATGAGTTGAAGACAATTAGAAGGGTCCCGGCACCAGAAACCTTTAATTATTTTACTTAATTTGGGTTCAGAAAGTGCTTTGCTGATAGACAGTCCTCTTGGAGCAGATCTAGCAACTTCTTTCAAGACTGTGGACAAATGTAGTTAGGAGGTGAAGCAGACAAGGTGTATGCTTCTCCAGAGAGCCCTCTGTGGTTGGTGAGTTGTCTACATGGCAGCACAAAAAATATGAACTCTTTAACTGCAGACGTTCTCCCTTCTCCTCATCTGCAGTGGTGCTTTAAGCTATACTGCAAGAGTACATTTTGCACCCAATCCTCATGATGTCTAGAAAAAAAAGGAAGAATATTACAGGCAGATTGTTCTTTAATACATATAAAATTTCAGGATGAAAGTTTAATGAGTTTATCCCTCTGAATGAAGAATGGTAGAACAATACTGTTATTCTGTGTTACAGAACATTCTGTGTTCTGTTAGACAATGCTCTGCACAGTTAAAAGAGTGTGTACAACCTGATACTCCTCTTTCTCATTCCCTGCAGGTAGGATTGATCATGTATTTTGTACGGACTCCGTGTGAATGGGGCATGGATGCCATTTCTGCCACTCTCACCTTCCTTTGGGAAGTGGTGGGTTATGTTGAAGGCCTCTTCTTCAAGGATCTCAAACAGACCATGAAGAAGGAACAGTGTGAAGTGAAGCTGCTGGTGACTGCCTCAATGCCAGGTATAAGAAATAAGTCTTTAAATTTCCTTCACTTCCAAGTTTATGGCCCACTTTACCAAAAGTAAGATACATCAGAACTGGATCAGAAAAAAACCTGTTACAAATGGCTGCATACTTTAAGGCAATTTTCCTTCAGTTGAATGGTCAGTCAGTAAATTCTACTGCTGATTTCTTGAAATTCAGAAAGCCACTTTAAGAGCTCTAAAAGAAGCAAAGGAATTGGAACAGTATTTCAACCCAGAGCTTTGTGCCAATTGGGCTGTGAAAGGCTGGAGGAGCATCATTGTAAAACACTATCACTCAGGCTCGAGATATCTTGCTGATAAACAGGTTTGACCTTTGGCTTGTTTCTTCCTTAGAGCTGACAGCTGCTGCTAAAGTCAGCTCATCCTTTAAGAACAGATCAAGTTCTTATCAAACTGTGGAAGTGGGAGAATATGTTAACACTGCTTAATGGTTCCAGACAGGACTGGCTTAGTCTGCCTGCAAAATGATTTTGAATGAATTTCAAGTACCACTCTTCCTCCATGGGCAGTCTCTTGAAATGGAGTTAATTAAAGAGGCCAGGGTGAATGCAACAATTTTTCTTCCTCCAGGCACAAAAACCCTCGTTGTGCACGGACAGAATGAATGTGACATCCCAACACAGTTACCAGTTCATGAGGACACACAGTTTGAGGCTCTGCTGAAGGTAGGAGTGAGTGTTTGGGCTGCACAAACTTACATTTACTTGCCAACCTGTATGCCAGCAATCCATTCTGCCTGATCATCCTGTCCCAGGGTCAGGGAGGGAAATTCTGCTCACAGGGATGTCTGTGTCCCTGTGAGGGAAGCTTGGTTGCAATAAACAGGATCCCACATTTAAGGGTATTAGAAATGCTCTGAACTCACAGAAAATCCCAAACCTCACAAATGCAACTACATTTGGAGACACTGCAGCTTGTTGGGTATTTGCTGTATACTTTTGATAAATACACAAATCATTTAAATGTTTGGTTTTATCAGCACTAGAGAGGAGAGATTGATCGAGATCAGAGTGAAAATGATGGCTCAGTAGCCACAACAATATTTTGCTATCCAGGAGCTGTGCAGTCACTTTCTGCCAAAAATTTCCTGAGTGATTTTAATTGAGCCACATAGGAAACAGATTTGTAAAAGCCTTCAGTTTGTCTGACTGTGTTAAATTTTACTGGGAATCACATCTCAGTGTTTTGAAGTGCCAGAACTTCAGCATCTCTGCATATCACCTATCACTAAATCTTGATAAATACCCAGGCCCATATGGCTCATACAGTCAGACAAATATGTGTGGTATCAAGACATGAAGATAATTAACACCAGTCTTCAGGATTGTGAGGTCAGCATGCCTTGATTATCACAAACATACTCGGGTACTTCATGATTAAAAAAGGAAATAAATAATTAAAGCCACAAGAGTGTGCCAGTCTGATTGAGGCATGCATGTTTGTGCCTGTAGAGATTATTAGATGGATATTCTTCTTTTGGATGTTGTGGTATTTGTACAAAACAACTAAAAAGTAACAGGATATTTTGATTTCTTTCTTTTCAGGAGTGTTTGGAGTTTTTTAACATACCTGAAACTCAGTCTTCTCATTATTTTTTAATGGATAAGCGTTGGAATCTCATTCATTACAACAAGGTGAGGCAAAGATCAAGTCCGTGTGACTTTTCATCTTGCTTCTTTTTAAACATCAGGGTTATCTAAAGGAGAACAAACAGCCTATAAATAGAGTTGTGTCCTGTGAGCATCACATCTTTAGCTGTGTGTGTGAAAGATTGGAATTTGAGAGAAGAGGGAGAGGCAGAGGACAAGAATGTCTAATTTTCTTAGAACAGATCAAATTTCTCTTCTGTTTGTACTCTTTCATGATGCCTGACACTGTCTGAAAGCCCCTGCCCTTCAGGAAGGGCTAAAGAGCCCTTTTTTCCATTCTGTTGAATGATGCCATAGTGATTACATTTGTTCAAAACACACTTTTTCCCCTTTCTTGGCAGACCTATGTCCGTGATATTTATCCTTTCCGGAGGTCAGTTTCTCCCCAGCTCAACCTGGTGCAGATGCATCCAGAGAAGGGTCAAGAGCTCATTCAGAAACAGGTAATTCACTGTCACCAAATACTTCTAACCAGAAACAAACCCTGAAAATATTTTTTTTCCCTTTTAAATTCTTTCTCTCATGCTGCATGCAGATCAAGAGCTTTGCTGGAGAAGTAGCAATCAGGGTGAAATCTGCCTTGGGGCCACATATTCTGTACATTATTGCAGGAAGATTAGAGTGGGATGTGAATTTCCCCCTCCCCAACTCTGTCCAGACAGTTTCCTTTTAGGTGTATCATTTTGCAGAAAATTTAAAAAAGGACGTGCAGGAATGTGCTTAAGCATTATGCATTTAGTATTAACAGTTGTGTTTTTGTAGCCAAAAATCAGCTATTGTAGTTGTGTTCTTATTGAGAATAGGAAAATACCATCATGAGTGGTTATAAAAGGCAGCTATAAAGCTGCTTAAGAGCTACTAGCAGCTAAAATAATGGAAAATAAAGTCACTGCCATCTTATATGTGTATGGCACAGAATAGGACAATATTTCATGTGCTGCATCTGTCAGTAGAAAGTCAATAAAAATCTGAAATTACTTGGGATCGACTTGACTGCTTCTCTGACAGAAATTACTCTGGTTCTAGGAGGTGTCCCACAAATAAATGAATTTAATACACTCTACGTGATCCAAAAATATTTAAATGGGCTTCACATTTTTGTCAGGGCATTATTTTGCTTTCCATATTTTTATATTTAGAGCACTTAGAGCCCAAAATATTTCTAAGGTAAAATTTGTATCACACATCTGCTAGCCTCTCTGTAGTCATGCAAGATGTTGCTGGAAAACGTCCATCTTCAGCAAAGAAAGCAACACTGTAGTAACACCCACTGAGCAGCAAAAAAAGCACTTTTTTACTTGGAAAAGTACTTGCTTTGTTCTGCTGACTACTTTTCTTTTGCAATTATACATATACTTTCCATGGCCAGATGTCTTATGTAGATAGCAATGCCATCTTCTTGTTCACTATAGTCTAGGGCCTTGAAGAGAGGAAATAAAAACATGTGGCTTTCAGCTTGGGGTTGGTTTCTCTGGCCACCTTGGGGCTTACATTGATCTACAGAAAAACCCATGGCAAAGATGAAAATGGTTCCATAACCACTTCAGGTCCTCCAGAAGACAGAAATGGAAGGTGTTGTTAGATCCATTTTTGCAAACACAATCCATCTTTGAGACCTGGGCTGGAGGACAGTGGCACACAAATTCTGGTGAGAGGGTGCAGCACCAGCCCTGTGAATTTCACCATGATCCTCTGAGCCATGAGTGCAGCATCCCTTGGATCAGAGCTGTCGGAACCCAAGAAATTCCTCTAGCTACCCTGGAGGACTCGAAACCCTAACAGAGCTCAAAAACATTGGCACAGAGTCAAAAACACCTGTGCCTTCAGTTTTAACCCTTAGAAACAATTACCAACTTTGTACAAAGAGTTACAAACCATGAGAGTTTGAATAAAATAATAGTGAATTTATCACAAAGTAGAAAAGTAGAATTTTGGAGTTTA
Organism: Geospiza fortis; assembly: GCF_000277835.1. Classification (NCBI taxonomy): domain Eukaryota; kingdom Metazoa; phylum Chordata; class Aves; order Passeriformes; family Thraupidae; genus Geospiza; species Geospiza fortis. Next base: position 1,234 of record NW_005054606.1, on the reverse strand, counting down.
GAATAAAGATTCAAGAAGCAAAATAGAAGAATTTAAGGCATGTCATATCCTTCCTCCTACTTCTTCTTAGACTCTTCTACTGTGATAGTGGCACTTCATGATTAATTTAGAGACTGCCTAACATAAGTAATAAGTATTAAAATGATTTTAAATAAAATACATGTAGTTTCTAGTATAAAAAGATAACACCACCCTGAGGGTGGTCAGTGTGCCTCAAGCCAACCTGCCAGACAGACCTCGGCAGGTCAGAGAAAAAATGTTACAGATTAAAAAAAAAATAAACAACCTTGAGAAGGAGAGCCCAAGAATCCTGTCTTCTTCCTCAATCTCGAGGCTGGGAAAAAAAGATTTTCTAACACCTCAGAGTCATCTCAACACCAGAAACCTTGTCAAGAGCAAGCCCTAGAAATGAACCTGCTGAAGTCATGGGCATTTTAAAAGTTTCTGGATTAGGCTGACGTAGATCTCTGTCTCTGTTTCCCTGCCAGGTGTTTACCCGCAAGCTGGAGGAGGTGGGGCGGGTGCTGTTCCTGATCTCACTGACCCAGAAGATCCCTCCAGCCCACAAGCAGTCGCACGTGTCCATGCTGCAGGAGGACCTGCTCCGCCTGCCCTCCTTCCCCCGCAGCGCCATCGACGCCGAGTTCTCGCTCTTCAGTGACCCCCGAGGTATGAGCCCCTGCCTGCTCTCCTGGAGGGCTGGACAAGGCACAAAGGTTTCAGTTGATGCCTCGGGGTTTAGCTTTTGTATCTTTCAGATTCTGTACTGCTTTAGTGTGTGGGTCTGGGCTTCATATAAAGGGATAGTGAGCTCTCTTCACAGAGTAGGGAGACAAAACAATTCCTTCTCAAGGACAACCGATCCAAATCTCAGGCCCAAGAGCATAAACAACATGGACTGAAGAGAGAAAAACAAGAAGAATGGGACTTCATGGGCTGGAGCTGTAATTGGACAATTAGCTCCAATATGCTAATGGCCAAAACTTCTAAAAATGTGAGATCTTGTGACCAAGACCTCTTTTGCTTCCATCTTGGAGCCATCCAGGCAGAGCCGTGACTGTGGCTCTGGTACTGCCAGGGTGTGGCCTTTGAAGGCACTTCAATAAATATCCTCTTTATTCCTCTTAACTCTATCTAGCCTCTGTTCCAGCTCCTTAAGGCCTCACAGTGAGTGCTTCATTTGCCTTAGAAACACACAGGCTTGCAGCTTTTCTGGAAGCTGATGAATCTCTTC
>NW_005054605.1:468614-468963 GCF_000277835.1 Geospiza fortis | reverse complement strand
CAGCCAGGATGTGAGGAACCCCAAAGTGTGGGGACTCCCAGGGTTTGAGGACCCTCGAGCTGTGAGACCCCTGAGCTGTGAGACCCCCAGGGTGTGGGGACCCCCAGGATCTGGAGACCCCCAGAGTGTGGGATCCCCAAGTTGTGGGACCCCGAGGTGTGGGACCCCCAGGATATGAGACCCTCAGGGTGTGGGATCCCCAAGTTGTGGGACCACCGAGGTGTGAGGACCTCCAAAGTGTGGGACCCCCAGCGTGTGAGACCCCCGAGTTGCGGGGACCCCCGGGATGTCCCCACCGTGCCCTGGCTTTGCTGGCAGTGCCACCAGGGTGACGTTGGCATTTTGTGCT
>NW_005054605.1:467347-468439 GCF_000277835.1 Geospiza fortis | reverse complement strand
CCCCCCCCCACCCCATCCTGTCCCCACTCTGGGGGTCCCCTGGCCCCCCAGACCCCACTCTGATTGCCCACTCCTCACCCCCCTCCCCCTCCCCAGCGTTATTTCCATGCATTCCGTTATTTCCTAGTCATGAAAAATTAAATTTTTGGGGTCGCTCCGGGTGGGGCCGAGGGGTTCAGCCCCCCAGGCACCCCCAGGACCCTCGGCTGGAGGAATCTGAGCATCCCTCGGCGCTCCTGCCAGGCCGGTGCCACCCTGGGTGCCCCTGGCACGGGGTGACCCCACCCAGGCCTGGGCAAAACCCAGCGCAGGAGGGATTGGGCAAGACTGGGCAGGATTGGGCAAAACCAGCGGGATGGAGCCACGGTGGGATGGCTGAGTGCCACGGCAGCATGTCTGTCTGTCTGTCTGTCTGTCTGTCTGTCTGTCCTTCCTCACCCTGCTCCACCCCAGGATGTGCCCGGCCACACCCGCCGTGCCTCAGTTTCCCTCCCTCCTGGCACGGCCAGGTGAGGCAGCGGCTGGCTCTGAACACCTGAGCGCTGCTGGCAGCTTTTCCTTCCCAAATTAACCCTTTGCGGGCAAATCCTGCTGTCTGTGAAGCACCTGAGTGTTTCTGGCGGCTTTTCCTTCCCGGATTAACCCTTTGCAGGCAAATCCTGCCTCGCTCTGCCCTGTGGGGTGGCCCGCGATGCCAAACTCACCCACTTTGTCCCTCGGTGTCACCCCGGAGGTGCCTCGGGCGTTTCTGACAGATGGTTTTGCTCTCAGCAGCTGCTGCCAGCCCTTTCCACACAAGGACACCCCAATTCCGCCTCCCCAGCTCCCGTTTTTGGGGAGAATTCACCCCAAATTCGGCCTCGGAGGTGTGCAGCACGTTTGGGGGCAGAGGAGGGAGGATTTGGGGTTTGTGTGGGGTCGGGGGACTCGGGAGGTGCCGAGCACCGGGTGCGGGCTGAGCCCCCGGTGCCCTCGGGGCTGGGATGGGCCCCGTGCACTGCCCGGTACCGGGATGGGCTCCGTGCATCTCCCGGTACCGGGATGGGCCCGGTGCACTGCCCGGTACCGGGAAGGGCTCGGTGCACCGCCCGG
>NW_005054605.1:462209-466514 GCF_000277835.1 Geospiza fortis | reverse complement strand
CCCAGCCAGACCCACCCACCCCTGCTCTCCCCGGGGCCGCTCTGGTCCGCTTTTATTGCTTTCTCCTATTTTTAATTGCCATTTTCCCTCTGGGGACTGGCAGAGGTGGCCGGGATGGGGAGGGAGGGGGACAGCGCAGCTGAGCCCCCACCGCTAATCACACCCTTGCCAATTAACGCTCCCGCATTAATGACTTTGCCCGCCCTTTCTGCATCCTCTCAAGGAGCCCCCACAGCCCCAAACGTGGGGGTGACACCGAGCTGAGACCCCCCCAGCCCCCAGCCTGGCCCAGCTCCAGCCGCGCCGCGGTGCCTGGCTCGGCTTTGGAGGGAAATGGGCCAGGCCTCCCCCCCCTCCCTCCCCTCCGCGCTTTTTCTTTTTTCCCTGTTGCAAAAGGAAAGTCATTGTGGAGGAACAGAGCAGGGACGCGAATCGATCCCAAATCAGTTCCAAATCAATCCCGAATCAATCCCAAATCAACCCCGAATCAATCCCAAATCAATCCCGAATCAATCCCGAATCAATCCCAAATCAATCCCGAGTCAATCCCAAATCAATCCGAAATCAATCCCAAATCAATCTCGAATCAATCCCAAATCAATTCCAAATCAATCCCAAACCAATTCCCAGCTCCCCCGTGCGACCCAGGGTTGATGTCACACCGGGGGTGACCCTCTCATTGTCCCCTTTGTCCCCTCGGGGCAGAGGAGCTGCAGCAAAACCTCACCTGGCACCTGCGAGAGGCCCGGGAGACCAGGCTGGGTGAAAACGGGGCCGAATTCAATCCTGGGTGGTGCCAGGAGGGTGCCAGGGGGGCACAGGGGGCACAGGGACACTCTGTGCCCTGCTCCTGGTGGCAGCCAGCACCTGCTTGGGGTCACACTCCTTGTGACGCCCCCAGTGTTTCTGGGGAGTCTCTTGGAGGGTTTTAATCAAAATCTGCTCTGGGGTGAAAAATGGGGCTGAAAATCCAAGCCTGGGGGATTCAGGGACATTCTGTGCCCTGCTCCTGGTGGCAGCCAGCACCTGGTCACTCCTTGTGACCTCCCCAGCGCTCCTCTTGCAGGGTTTTAATCAAAACCCACAGCAGGGGCTTTGCTGGTGCCCCCCAGTTCCTGGTGGGGACAGCTCCCAGCTGGCACCGGGGATGCCAGGAGGCTCTGCAGGTGCCACCCAGGGGACAAGCTGGCATTTCCCCCCTCTCTGGTGACCTTCTCAGTGGCCCTGCCTCATCCAGGGAGGTTGTGTGTGCTGCGGGGGGGCTGGGATTGGGATTTATGATCCCTCCTGATAGGATCTTATAAAATTTCCTGGGCACGCTGGAAATTACATTTCCATAGCTCGGGAGCAGCGATCTCGGCGAGCGCCAATATGCTGAAAAGCTGGGAGAGAGGTAGAGGGAAACTGGAGGAAACTGAGGCAGGAGCATCCTGGGGGGGAGATGTGGGAGCGATGTGGGACCTGGCTGTGCTCCCTTGTCCCCACACACCATCCCCGTGAGCTGCCCCTGTCCCCCCGACTTTGGGGTGAAGCTGCTGCCCCATCTGCTGAAGAGCTGCAAGAGAGGTAGGGGAACATGTTCTGCTGGGGGAAACTGAGGCAGGAGCATCCTTGGGGGGTTTCCCTGGCGCTGGAGATGTGGGAGTGACGTGGAACCCATCCCTGCTGGCTTGGGGTGCTCCCTTGTCCCCACTCAGCGTCCCCATGAGCTGCCTGTGTCCCCGATTTTGGGGGGATTCAGATGAAGCTGCTGCCTCTGTGCTGTCACCATGGAAGAGGGGTAGAGAAATCTTGTTCTGCTGGGGGGAAACTGAGGCAGGAGCATCCTGGGGGGCATCCCTGGTGCTGGAGGTGTGGCAGCGATGTGGAACCCATCCCTGCCGGCTGTTTGTCCCCACACCATCCCCGTGAGCTGCCCCTGTCCCCCCGACTTTGGGGTGAAGCTGCTGCCGCATCTGCTGAAGAGCTGCAAGAGAGGTAGAGGAACCGGTTCTGCCAGGGGGAAACTGAGGCAGGAGCATCCTTGGGGGCATCCCTGCTGCTGGAGATGTGGGACCTGGCTGTGCACCCTTGTCCCCACACACCATCCCCATGAGCTGCCCCTGTCCCCACGTCCTCCTCAGGGTGGTGACCGTGAGGAGCCCCCACCCCAGTGACCCCCACAAGGAGCTGGTGCCCCCCAAATCCAGCCAAGGCTGTTCCAGGCCTGCTGCTCAGCTCAGGGAGCTGCTAGGTGACAGCCACCCAACGTCCCTGTCCCCTGCCACCCCCGTGTCCCCTCTCTGCCGGCTGCTGCCCACCTCCTCTCCCCCTCCCTCTCCGTTTATCTCCTGTTTTCCCATTCATTCCCTTTTCTCCTCCAGCCCAATGACTCACACAAGCCCCGAATCCTTTGCCTGCCACCGTCTCCTCCCTTCTATTATATTTTTTTCCTTTGCTCTTAACAGCACTTTTCCTTTTTCACCCGTGGGGGGAGAAACTCGGGTTGTACATTTATTTTTTTTTTTCCCAGCTCCTACCTCACCGTGAAACCCTTAAAAGTAATAAATAAATAAAACAACGGCTGAGGAAAAGAAAAAGAAAAAGGCAGGAAACGAGTGACAGGGAAAAGGAACCAAAACGAAAGAAAGAAGGAGGAGGGAGAGAAAAAAAAAAGTCCTACTCGGGCTATGAAATATTTATTAGCCAGCGCGTGCCGAGCCCGTTAATAAAGCTGCAACATTTGCATATTTTTTTTTTCTGTCAGCGAGGAGCGAGGTGAATGCTTGGGGGGTGAGGGCACAGCTGATCCAAAGCTGATCCCCCCTGGCCCCCTGAGGGTCCTGGCTCTGCTCGAGGTGACACCTTGGGCACGTCGGTGTCACTGGGAGGGGGACCCCAGCGCAGGGCTGGAAGGACCCCGTGGTGGGATTGGGGGTTTGGTTGGGTTTGGTTGGGTTTGGTTCGGTTGGGATGGATTTGGTTGGATTTGGTGATTTTGGTGAATTTGGTAGATTTGGTGGGTTTTGTTGGATTTGGTGGATTTGGTTGGATTTGGGTGGATTGGTTGGTTTTGGTGAATTTGGTGATTTTGGTGAATTTGGTGCATTTGGTGGGTTTAGTTGGATTTGGTGGGTTTGGTTCTGTTGGTTGGGTTTGGTTGGATTTGGTTGGGTTTAGGTGGATTTGGTGGATTGGTTGGTTTTGTGAATTTGGTGATTTTGGTGAATTTGGTGCATTTGGTGGGTTTAGTTGGATTTGGTGGGTTTGGTTCTGTTGGTTGGGTTTGGTTGGATTTGGTTGGGTTTGGTTTGGTTTGGTAGGTTTAGTTGGGTTTGGTGGATTTGGTTGGATTTGGTGAACTTGGCTGGATTTGGTGGGTTTGGTTGGGTTGGGTTTGGTTGGGTTTGGTTGGGTTGGGTTTGTTTGGATTTGGTGGATTTGGTGGGTTTGGTGAATTTGGGTGAATTTGGTGGATTTGGCTTTGGTGAGCTCATCCAGACTCTCCTCTGGCTGAGGAGGTGCTGGTGCCAGATTCCCCTGTCCTGGTGTTTGGGGTGCCCATCCCAATGTTGGGGTGCTCTTCCAAGTGCTGGGGTGCCCTTCTCAGGGCTAAGGGTGCCCATCCCAATGTTGGGGTGCCCATCCTGGTATTTGGGGTGCCCATCTTGGTGTTGGGGATGCCTTGGCCAATGATGGGGGTGCCCATCCCAAATTTGGGGTACCCCTTCTCTGGGCTGGGATGCCCATCCCAGTGCTAGGGGTGCCCTTCCCAGTACTGGGGTACCCCTTCTCAGTGCTGGGGGTGCCCATATGTAGTTTCCATACTCTCAAAATCAATCATATTTTTAAGTCTTTCCAGTTTCATCTCCCCCATCATCCTCACCTGTCTGTCTGTCTGTCTGTCTGTCCTGGCTCACCTAAACTTGCTTTCATTTCAATCTCTCTATAATTTCCATATTCTCAAAATCTTTTTTTTCCCAGACTTACATTTATAAGTCTTCCCAGACTTATATTTATAAATATATTTTATATATTTTTATTGATATAAATTATTTTTTCCAGACTTATATTTATAAGTCTTTCCTGTTTCATCTCCGCCAACATCCACACCTGTCTGTCTGTGTGTCTGTCTGTGTGTCTGTCTGTCTGTGACCCCCGTGGTTGCTGTCATTTCAATCTCGTTTAGAATTTCCATAATCTCACAAATCTTGTGCCTGACAATCCTATTTACAAGCCTTTCCCGTTTCATCTCCCTCATCATCCTCACCCTGCCGGCCACGCCTGGGCTCGCCGGGCGCGTCCCGCAGCCCCGCGGAGCCGCAG
>NW_005054605.1:460167-461790 GCF_000277835.1 Geospiza fortis | reverse complement strand
GGGATGGGGACAGGATGGGGATGGGGACAGGGATGGGGACAGGGTGGTGGTAATAATGGGGACAGGGATGGGGACAGAGTGGGAAATGGGATGGGGACAGGATGGGGACAGGGATGGGGACAGGGTGGTGGTAATAATGGGGACAGGGTGGGAAAAGGGATGGGAAAGGGGATGGGGACAGGATGGGGACAGGATAGGGACAGGGATGGGGACAGGATGGCAGGAGAGATGGAGACAGGGATGAGGACAGGATGGGAAAGGGGATGGGGACAGGGATAGGGACAGGGTGGCAGTAGGGATGGAGATAGGGTGGTGGCAATAATGGGGACAGGCTGGTGGTATTAATGGGGACAGGGTGGTGTTAATAGTGGGGACAGGGCGGTCGTAGGGACAGGAACAGACTGGTGGTAATAATGGGGACAGAGCGGCGGTAATAATGGGGACAAGGTAGTGATAATAACGGGGACAGGGTGGTGATAATAATGGGGACAGGGTGGTGGTAGAGACAGAAACAGGCCGATGGTGGGCATGGAGACAGACTGGCCATGGGGACAGGCACGGGCTGGCTGTAGCAATGGAAACAGGTTGGCAGCAGAGATGGGGACAAGCCTGGCACAGGGACAGGTGATGGTGGCGATGAGGCCTTTGCTGGGGCTGTCCTGGTGCTCTGCTCCCCCCAGTGCTGCTCTGCCATCGCTCCCAGCCGCTCTCTCGGGGTGCTGGAGCTCATCCCAACCCATCCAAGCCCCCTGTGCCCCCCTTTGCTGCTCCCCTCCCCTGCACCAAGGTGACCGAGGCTCTCGGGGGAGCAGCTGACAGCGCCTGGCCCCGGCAGCAAATGGGATGTGAGTGGCCATCACCGCCGGGCCTGACAAACCAAATTGATGCCGAAGGCACCGAGAGCCTTCCCCGGTCCCTCTGCAGCTGCCTCCCGCCCTCCCCGCATCCCCTGCTGGCTCCGCATCCCCGGCCGGCTCCGGGGGTGCCACACGGCGCCTGCGGACACACGGAGGGCTGGAGAGCAGCTAAAGCACGGGATGGTGCTGTGGGATGAGGATGAGGATGAGGATGAGGAGGGGGGTGAGGATGAGGAAGGGAGCAGCAGCGGGGATGTGTAGATGCAGCGATGCATGTGACAGTGAAAAACAACAGCTCAGGTAACCTGTGCGGCAGCAGAGCCGCTCACTGGCCAACGCTGAGAACAGAGTGGGAGGGGGCCGGCACTGAGACCCCCCCGAGGCGTGTCCAGGAGGTTCTGGGGCACTGGGGACAGGGTGGGGACAGGGTGATGGTAATAATGGGGACAGGATGGGAAAGGGGATGTGTCCAGGGGGTTCAGGGGCACTGAGACCCCCCCGAGGCGTGTCCAGGAGGTTCTGGGGCACGTCCGCACCCCGACAGGAGGCACCGAGCAGGAACACGAACATGAATATTTAACGCGAGGTGTTCCGCACCTGCCCTGAATGCCGACAGGGGGGTGACCTTGGCTCCCCCCTAAAGCTCCCCGTCCCTGCTCAGCCCCGCGCGCTCCGAGCCCCCCCAGCCCAGCAGGGCTCGGCGGGGGCTGCGGGGGTCCCCCCGCGCTGTCGGGGCCGCGATCGATCGCTCCCGGCTGCAGCGCTG
>NW_005054605.1:459342-459894 GCF_000277835.1 Geospiza fortis | reverse complement strand
TCCCTGTCCCATCCCTGTCCCATCCCTGTCCCTCCCTGTCCCTTCCCTGTCCCATCCCTGTCCCTCCCTGTCCCTTCCCTGCCACCTCCAGCCATTCCCATCACAGCCTCTTCCAATCCAACCCCATCACACTCCCCTCACCCCGCACAGGAGGGATCGGAAAAGGGAAACTGAGGCACGGGAGGAAGGGCAGAGGCACCTGCGGCACCGCCTTGGCTCCCAGCCCTGGCTGAGATGGAAATTCAGAGCTCAGAAACCTCCAGAAATCCTTCTCGGCAGGATGAGCCGCTGTGCCCGATCCCCCTGGGCTGGGAACCGCCAGATTTGGGGGATTTGGGACCCTGTCCCAGCGGGGTGGGAGGGGTCCCAGGCCTGATGGCTGCAGAGCTGCGGCGCAGACCCCACCCCTGTCGGCCCGGGGGTGCCCCTCTCCCGCTCCCCTCCTTATCTCCCCCATCCCGGTCCTGCCCCTCCCTCTCCGGCTGGCGAGGGCGCCCGGCTTTGAAGCCGCGTTGAAAAATAGATAAGGGGAGAAAGAAAGCGGCGGGGGGA
>NW_005054605.1:458944-459332 GCF_000277835.1 Geospiza fortis | reverse complement strand
CAAAGAGGCTGAAAGACCTCAAAAGGCTGAGAGATCCTAAATGAGCTGAGAGACCCCAAATGGGCTGAGAGACCCCAAAAGGCTGAGAGATCCTAAATGGGCTGAGAGACCCCAAATGGGCTGAGAGACCCCAAAAGGCTGAGAGATCCTAAATGGGCTGAGAGATCCCAAAGAGGCTGAAAGACCCCAAAAGGCTGAGAGATCCTAAATGGGCTGAGAGACCCCAAATGGGCTGAGAGGCCCCAAAAGGGCTGAGAGATCCTAAATGGGCTGAGAGACCCCAAATGGGCTGAGAGATCCCAAAGGGCTGAGAGACCCCAAATGGGCTGAAAGACTCTAAATGGGCTGAGAGACCCCAAATGGGCTGAGACACCCCAAATAGGCTGAA
>NW_005054605.1:457631-458263 GCF_000277835.1 Geospiza fortis | reverse complement strand
CCCAAAAGGGCTGAGAGACCCCAAAAGGCTGAGAGATCCTAAATGGGCTGAGAGATCGCACAAGGGCTGAGAGACCCCAAAAGGGCTGAGAGACCCCAAAAGGCTGAGAGATCCCAAAAGGGCTGAGAGACCCAAAAAGGCTGAGAGACCCCAAAGGGCTGAGAGATCCTAAATGGGCAGAGAGACCCCAAAAGGCTGAGAGATCCCAAAAGGGCTGAGAGACCCCAAAAGGCTGAGAGATCCTAAAGGGCTGAGAGACCCCAAATGGGCTGAGAGACCCCAAAAGGCTGAGAGATCCCAAATGGGCAGAGAGACCCCAAAAGGCTGAGAGATCCTAAATGGGCTGAGAGACCCCAAATGGGCTGAGAGACCCCAAAAGGCTGAGAGATCCCAAATGGGCAGAGAGACCCCAAAAGGCTGAGAGACCCCAAAGGGCTGAGAGACCCCAAATGGGCTGAGAGACCCCAAATGGGCTGAGAGATCCCAAAAGGGCTGAGAGACCCAAAAAGGCTGAGAGACCCCAAAGGGCTGAGAGACCCCAAATGGGCTGAGAGACCCCAAATGGGCTGAGAGATCCCAAAAGGGCTGAGAGACCCAAAAAGGCTGAGAGACCCCAAAAGGCTGAGAGATCC
>NW_005054605.1:456896-457613 GCF_000277835.1 Geospiza fortis | reverse complement strand
GCCCACGCATGTGGCGGGGCTGCATGTCCCGCTCAGGGTTCCTATCTCTGCTGCAGCACAGTCAGAGCAGATTTAGGAGCCCAGCCTGGCACAGCCAGAGCAGGTTTAGGGGATCAGCCTGGCACAGCCAGAGCAGGTTTAGGAGCCCAGCCTGGAACAGCCAGAGCAGATTTAGGAGCTCAGCCGGGGGGGCTCCCAGGGATGGATCAGATGGAGCCTCTGGCTCTGCAGAGGGTGTGCGGGTCCCTGGCCGGGCAGGAAATGTCTCTAAATTCACTCTTAATTCTTCTCCAAGGAAAAATCCACGAACCCTCGTGAAGGGAATTGAGGGAAATTGAAAGGAGGAGCAGCTCCTTTAAAAAATCAAATAATCTCTGTTTTAGAGCCATCCTGCTCTTCCTTTAAAAAATAAAAATCTTTATTTTAGAGCTGTCCTGCTCCTCCTTTAAAAAAATCAAATAATCTCTGTTTTAGAGCCATCCTGCTCCTCCTTTAAAAAATCAAATCATTTATTTTATAAATTAATATTTTAGTTTATAAAATTAATCTTTTTATTCTAGTCTTTGTATCACATTTCTTTGGATTCTATTTTTTTTACAATTAATATTAAAATGAAGATTTGATTTTATAAAATACAAACATTCCGCTTAGAGCCATCCCGCGGGCTGAGCGATGCCAGCATCGCCCCCAGCAATGTCAGGAGCCGTTCCCTGAGCC
>NW_005054605.1:455129-456794 GCF_000277835.1 Geospiza fortis | reverse complement strand
TAAGGAGGGTGAAAGCAGAGGGATGAGGAGGGTTCAGGTGGGAGGATGAGGAAGGTGGAGGAAGGAGGATGAGGAGGATGCAGGAAAGACGATGAGGAGGGTGCAGGCAGAGGGATGAGCAGGATGCATGCAGGAGGATGAGGAGAGAGGAGTAGGGAGAGGATGAGGAGGGTGCAGATGAGGATGAGGAGGGTGCAGGTAGAGGGATGAGGAGGGAGGAGGAAGGAGGATAAGGAGGGTGAAAGCAGAGGGATGAGGAGGGTTCAGGTGGGAGGATGAGGAGGGAGGAGTAGGTAGAGGATGAGGAGGGTTCAGGTGAGAGGATGAGGAAGGTGGAGGAAGGAGGATGAGGAGGATGCAGGAAAGACGATGAGGAGGGTGCAGGAAGGAGGACGAGCAGGATGCATGCAGGAGGATGAGGAGGGTCAGGTGCAGGCAGAGTGATGAGGAGGGTTTAGGCGGGAGGATGAGGAGGGCACAGCAGAATGATGAGGAAGGGGCTGCAGGTAGGAGAATGAGGAGGATGCAGGCAGGAGGATGAGGAGGGTTCAGGTGGGAGGATGAGCAGGGTGCAGCAAAATGACAAGGAAGGGGCTGTAGGAAGGAGGATGAGCAGGGTGCATGCAGGAGGATGAGGAGGGTCAGGTGCAGCCAGAGTGACGAGGAAGGCCACAGGCACAGCTCACCCCCTCTCCCCTCTCCCCCAGACGGTTTGCGCCGGCGGCCACATCCCCAAAACCTTGGGCTACCTGGAGATGGGCACCTCGGGCCTCCTCAAGGACGTCCCCTACGGCGCCCTGAACCCCCCGGCACTCAACCCCGGGCACCTGATCCCGGCAGAGCCCCCCAGGGTGGGCACGGGGGTCCCAGCGGGCACCTCCCACAGCCCCTGGCACTGGCAGAAGAACCAAACATCCCTGGAGCCCCCGAGCCCCCGCGGCCACCGCAAGCCCACCCTCAAATCCAGCCGCGCCAAGAAGATTTTCGGCTGGGGCGACTTCTACTTCAACATCAAAACGCTCAAATTCAGCCTCCTGGTGACGGGCAAGATCGTCGACCACATCAACGGCACCTTCAGCGTCTACTTCAGGCACAACTCCTCCAGCCTGGGCAACGTCTCCGTCAGCATCGTGCCGCCCTCCAAGGCCGTGGGCTTCGAGGTGGTGGTGCCAGCCCTGCCAGGGCCGCCTCCCCGTGCCCAGCAGAGCACCCTGCCCGAGGGGCGCCCGGCCAAGGCGCTCAACTGCCACGTGGAGTACGAGAAGACCAACAGGGCCAGGAAGAACAAGCCGTGCCTCTACGACCCCTCCAAGGTTTGTTTCACCGAGCACACGCAGAGCCACGCGGCCTGGCTCTGCTCCAAGCCCTTCAAGGTCATCTGCATCTTCATCTCCTTCCTCAGCATCGACTACAAGCTGGTGCAGAAGGTCTGTCCCGACTACAACTTCCAGCAAGAAAATCCATATTTTGGCTGATGGCAGCGGGACAGGGGGGGTTTGGTGGCATTTGGGGGGCCCTGTCACCCCCAGGTCAGCCTCCTCTTCATCACTCTGACCTTCAAGGTCTTCTGCATCTTCATCTCCTTCCTCAGCATCGATTACAAGCTGGTGCAGAAGGTCTGTCCTGACTACAACTTCCAGCAGGAGAATCCCCATTTTCAGCAGG
>NW_005054605.1:454436-455114 GCF_000277835.1 Geospiza fortis | reverse complement strand
GGAAACTCCGTATTTTGGCTGATGGCAGCAGGACAGGGGGGCTTTGGTGGCATTTGGGGGGCCCTGTCACCCCCACAGGAGCCTCCTCTTCATCACTCTGTGCTGGCTTGTGGGACAGTTGGTGCTGGGGGTCCTGGACCCCACCCAATGCTGCTCCATCGCTGGGGTTCAGTTGGGGTTGGGGGGTTGCGGGTTCCATCCCAAAATGACATCCCAGCCCTGCAGCACAACGGGGTACGGGCAGTTCTGGGGCTCCCCTCCACCTCTGAGACCCCGTAATTGGGGTATGGGCACTTCTGGGGGTCCCCTCCATTCCCTGAGACCCCATAATTGGGGTACGGGCAGTTCTGGGGGTCCCCTCTACCCCTGAGACCCCATAATTGGAGCACCCCTGTTCTGGGGGGTCCCTCATTGAGACCCCAGCCCTGCAGCCCCCCATTCTGGGGTACACCTTTTTTTTGGGGTCCCTTCCATCCCCTGAGACCCCATAATTGGGGTACACCTGTTCCTGGGGGTCCCCCACTGAGACCCCATCACTGCAGCCCTCCATTATGGGGTTTTGGGGGTCACCTCCACCTGTTTTTGGGGTCCCATCCAATCCCTGAGACCCCATCACTGGGGTACACCTGTTCCTGGGGGTCTCCCATTGAGCACCCATCATTGGGGTACCCCTGTTTT
>NW_005054605.1:452922-453508 GCF_000277835.1 Geospiza fortis | reverse complement strand
GCCCGGTTACCGGTAAGGATCCCGGTAATGATCCCCGGTAATGATCCCCGGTAAGGATCCCCGGTTCCCGGGAAGGGTTGTCGGTTCGGATCCCCGCTTTTCGGTAAGGATCCCCGGTAATGAACCCCGGTTCCCGGGAAGGATCCCCGGTTCGGATCCCCAGTTCCCGGTTGGGATCCCCCGGTTCCCGCATCCCCCGGTGGCTCCCGGTGTTCACAGGAGTCCCGGTGCGCGGGGGGGACAGTCCCGGTACTCGGTACGCGGGGGGACGACGACCACTCGCACCGGGGGCTCCCGGTGCACGGGAAGTCTCGGTGACCGGAGGGAGAGTCCCGGACCCCAAACGGGTCCCGTTCCCGGTGCCTCCCGGTGCTCGCAGGGGTTCCCGGTACCCGGTACACGGCGAGGGGGGGACACCCACCGGGGCTCCCGGTGCACGGGAAGTTCCGGTGACCGGAGGGGGGAAGTCCCAGACCCCGAACAGGTCCCGTTCCCGGTGGCTCCCGGTGCTCGCAGGGGTCCCGGTACCCGGTACGGGGGGGGAGGGGACGACACCCACCGGGGGCCCCCGGTGCACGGGAAGTCC
>NW_005054605.1:451903-452354 GCF_000277835.1 Geospiza fortis | reverse complement strand
GGGGGGGTCTCCGTGGGGTTTTGGGGGTCCCCGTGAGGTTTTGGGGGTCCCCGTGGGGTTTTTGGGGATTTTTAAGGGGTTTCTGTGTGCCCTGTGGGGGTCCTTGCAGGTCCCCGTGTGCCTTGTGGGGTTTTGGGGATCCCTGTGGGGTCTGTGAGGAATTTTAAGGGGGTCCCCATTTGCCCTGTGGGGCCCTTGGTGAGGATCCCCAAGTGTCTTTGGGGATCCTTGTGTGCTTTTTGGGGACTTTTAAGGGGTTTTCATGTACCCTGTGGGCTCCTTGGGGTCCCCATGTGCCCCGTGGACTCCTAGGGGGCCCCATGCAGCCTGTAGGGTCCTTGGGGGGTCCCCATGTGCCTCTTGGGGTACCTATACACTCTGTAGGGTCCTTGGGGTCCCCATCTTCCCCTTGGGGTCCCTTTGCCCCCTGTGGGGAGCCTGGGGGGGGTCC
>NW_005054605.1:448898-451576 GCF_000277835.1 Geospiza fortis | reverse complement strand
CTGCAAGGGCTTGGGAAGGGTTTGGAGGGGTTGGGGTGGGACTTGGGGGGGTGGAAAGGGGTGGGAGTGGGTTTGGAAGGGTTGGGGTTGAGCTTGGGAGGGTTGTGAAGGGTTGGAGTTGGGTTTGGGGGGGTTGGGCAGGGGTGGTGTTGGGGTCGAAGGGGTTGAGAAGAGGTGGGGGTGGGACCTGGGGGGCTTGGGAAAGGGTTGGGGTACCCCCTGTTTGTGTTTAGGGCGGTTTGGCTGCTCTGATTCCCATCCACCTTTCCCCCCCACCAGAATTTCTGCAGCCGGGCAGCTCTGGAGGCCCTGGGCTCCTGCCTGAACAATAAATACTCGGAGGGCTATCCTGGGAAGAGGTAAAGTGGGGAGGGGGCTCAGGGATGGACTGGGGGCTCCCCAGGGGCGATGCCTTGTGAAGGCTGCCCTAGGACAGAGCTCAGGGATAACCAGCAATTTATCGAGAGGCCTCAACAGATCCACCTTGGGCAAAGAGGAGTTTTCAGAAAATGTCACAGTGACCCCCTGGTGTCCCCAGGTACCACGGGGGTGCCAAGGGGGTGGATCAGGTCACTCCTATGGGGTCTGAATGGCACTGGGGACCCCTGGGTGACCCCCTGGTGTCCCCAGGTTCTTTGGGGTACCGAGATCATGGATCAGGTCACTCCCATGGGGTCAGGCTGGCACTGGGGACCCTTTAGTGACCCCCTGGTGGCCCTGTGCTGTCCCCAGGTACTATGGGGGTGCCGAGGTGGTGGATCAGATCGAGCTGCTGTGTGAGCAGAGGGCTCTGGAGGCCTTTGACCTGGACCCTGCACGCTGGGGTGTCAACGTCCAGCCCTACTCGGGCTCCCCGGCCAACCTGGCCGCCTACACGGCCCTGCTGCAGCCCCACGAGCGCCTGATGGGGCTGGACCTGCCCGACGGGGGCCAGTAAGGGGGGATTTGGGGAGTTTGGGGTTGGGCATTTGGGATTTGGGGGGTTGGGGATTGGGGGAATTGGGATGTAGGGCCAGTACGTGGGGAATTGGACCTGCCTGACGGGGGCCAGTGCGTGGGGAGCTGGGGCATTTGGGGATTGGGGGGTTTGGGGATTGGGAATTGGGGGAATGGGAATTGGGATGTAGGGCCAGTACGTGGGGAACTGGGAATTGGGGGGATTGGGAATTGGGGGAACATCTTCCCAGGGCCTGCCTACCCTAAGTTTCCCAGGGCCAACCTTTCTTTCCAACTCCCCTGAATATCCCATGATTTTATCCCCATTTTATCGCCATTTTATCCCTATTTAATCCCATGATTTTTTCCCCATTTTCCCCCAATTTTTTCCCCATTTTGTCCCCGTTCCCTCCCCAGCCTCACCCACGGTTACATGACGGACACCAAGCGGATCTCGGCCACCTCCATCTTCTTCGAGTCCATGCCCTACAAGCTGGATGTGAGCTGGGGGCAAAGGGGGGGCCTGGGGGGCCCCGAGGTGTCCCCAGGGTGACCTGTCTGTCTGTCTGTCCTTGGACTGACTGACCTGTCTGTCTCTCTGTCCCTGGGTTGAGTGACTCGTCTGTCTGTCCATCCCTTGGCTGACTGACCTGTCTGTCTCGGGATTGACTGACCTGTCTGTCTGTCCATCCGTGGAATGACCAGTCTGTCTGTCTGTCTGTCCCTGAACTGACCGACCTGTCTGTCTGTCCCTCCCTGGTCTCTCTAACCTGTCTGTTTGTCCGTCTGTCCCTCCCGGCCCACCACAGGCCTGATTGACTACGCCCAGCTGGATCTGACGGCGCGGCTATCCCTGACCTGACCCATCTGTCTGTCTGTCTGTCTGTCGCTGGACTGACTGACCTGTCTGTCTGTCTGTCTATCCCAGAACTGACTGACCAATGTGTCTGTCTGTCCTTGGACTGCCTGTCTGACCTGTCTGTCTGTCTGTCCCTGGACTGACTGACCTGTCTGTCCCTCCTTGGTCTGACTGACCTGCCTGTCTGACCTGTCTGTCTGTCTGTCCCTCGACTGACTGACCTGTCCGTCCCTCTGTGGTCTGTCTGACCTGTCTGTCTGTCTGTCCGTCCCTCCCAGCCCGCCACAGGCCTCATTGACTATGCCCAGCTGGAGGTGACAGTGCGGCTGACCCATCTGTCTGTCTGTCTGTCTGTCTGTCCCTCCCTGGACTGACTGACCTGTCCATCCCTGGTCTGTCTGACATGTCTCTCTGTCTGTCCGTCCGTCCCTCCCAGCCCGCCACAGGCCTCATTGACTATGCCCAGCTGGAGGTGACAGTGCGGCTGACCCATCTGTCTGTCTGTCTGTCTGTCTGTCCCTCCCTGGACTGACTGACCTGTGTGTCCATCCCTGGGCTGTCTGACCTGTCTGCCTGTCCCTGGTCTGATCAATCTGTCTGTCTGTCTGTCCCTCCCTGGACTGACTGACCTGTGTGTCCATCCCTGGGCTGTCTGACCTGTCTGCCTGTCCCTGGTCTGATCAATCTGTCTGTCTGTCTGTCTATCCCTGGGCTGACTGACCTGTCCATCCCTGGTCTGTTTGACCTGTCTCTCTGTCTGTCCGTCCGTCCCTCCCAGCCCGCCACAGGCCTCATTGACTATGCCCAGCTGGAGGTGACAGTGCGGCTGACCCATCTGTCTGTCTGTCTGTCTGTCTGTCCCTCCCTGGACTGACTGACCTGT
>NW_005054605.1:445371-448747 GCF_000277835.1 Geospiza fortis | reverse complement strand
GGACCCCAGGTGGGTGTCCCTCGCCTCATCGACTACGCCCGCATCAGGAGGGTACATGGGGGTCCTGGGGAGCTCTGGGGGGTCCTGAGGGGCTCTGGGGACAGCAGGTGACCCCCGTGGGTGTCCCCACAGGTGTGTGATGAGGTCAAGGCCTACCTGCTGGCAGACATGGCCCACATCAGCGGGCTGGTGGCCGCCAAGGTGATCCCGTCCCCCTTCGAGCACGCGGACGTCGTCACCAGCACCACGCACAAGACACTGAGGGGGGCCAGGTGGGACCCCCGGGACCCTCTTGGGGGGGCTGGGAGTGAGGGGCTGGGACACAGGGACCCCCCTGGGGGTGGGAATGAAGGAGCTCCTTGGGGGGCTGGGACCCTGTGAGCCCCTTTGGGGGGCTGGGAATGAGGGAGATCCTTGGGGGGCTGGGACTCAGGGACCCCCTTGGGAGAGTGGGACTGAAGGAGCTCCTTGTGGGGCTGGGAGCCCATGAGCTCCTTGTGGGGCTGGGAATGAAGGAGCTCCAATGGGAGTCCGGGACCCTGTGAGCCCCTTATGGGGCTGGGAATGAGGGAGATCCTTGGGGGTCCGGGACCCTGTGAGCCCCTTGTGGGGCTGGGAGCCCCTCGAATGTCCCCCCCGGGCAGCAGAGGTGGCAGTGTCCCTTTGCCACCAGGTCAGGGCTGATCTTCTACCGCAAGGGCGTGCGCTCTGTGGATAAGAAGACGGGCAAGGAGACGCTCTACGACCTGGAGGACAGGATCAACTTCTCCGTGTTCCCCTCGCTGCAGGGGGGACCCCACAACCACGCCATTGCTGCCGTGGCCGTGGCCCTAAAACAGGTCTGGGGAGGGGGTGGCCTGTGTCCCCCTGTGCTATGGGGTATTGGGGTGTCCCCTGTGCTATGGGGTGTCCCTACCTGTCCCCCCTGTCCTGTTGGGGTGTCCCCCATGCTGTTGGGGTGTCCCCCTGGTCTGATGGGCTGTTGGGGTCCCCCCCATGCTGACGGTGTCCCCTGTCCCCCAGGCCAGCTCCCCGGCCTTCAGGCAGTACTGCCAGCAGGTACTGAGCAATGCCAAGGCCATGGCACAGGCACTGCTGCAGAGGGGCTACACCCTGGTGTCAGGTGAGTCTGTCTGTCTGTCTGTCTGTCTGTCCGTCCCAGGTGCACCCTCGTGTCAGGTGATGCTCTGTCCCTGCTGGTTTTGGGGTCAGGGAGGGATGAGCTGTGGTGGGGACAAGGAAAGGTGAGCCGTGGTGGGGATGAGGTACATCCAGGTACCAGGTAATGCTCTGACCCCATGGTTTTGGGGACAAGGTGCGCTCTGGTGCTCCAGTCCTGCTGTTTTTGGGAACAAGGAGGGGTGAGCCATGGTGGGGACAGGGGTGAGCCATGGTGGGGACAAGAGAGAGTCATGCTGGGGCTGAGTGGCTCTGCCCAACCTCAGCACAGCAGTGGGGCTGTGCCAGGAGGGCTGAGGAGCAGAGAAGTGGGGCTGGGACAGAACCAGCAGCCCTGCAGAGGGGTCTAGGGGAGCTCAGGGCCCCTCACCCCTCTCCTTCCCTCCCCAGGGGGCACCGACAACCACCTGGTGCTGGTGGACCTGCGGCCCAAGGGCATGGACGGGGCACGGGCAGAGCGGGTGCTGGAGCTGGTGTCCATCACTGCCAACAAGAACACGTGCCCAGGGGACAGGAGTGCCCTGACCCCTGGGGGGCTGCGCCTGGGTGAGGGGCACGGCCTGCCCAGGGGCCTGGGGGGCATCACCCCCGCTGCTTCTCCCCTCTCTGAGTGGGAATTTGGGGATGGGCTTGGTGGGAAAGGGGCAGGGACTCAGGGGGAGAAGAATTTGGGGACCTCTTGGTCTCCAAATTTGGGGAGGTACAGTGAGGGGTTTGGGGTCAGGGAGCTTCTTGAGGGGCTGGGACCCCATGAGCCCCTTGTGGGGCTGGGAATCAGGGAGATTCTTGGGGGCTGGGACCCAGGGAGTCCCTTGGGGGGTCTGGGACTGAGGGAGCCCCTTGTGAGACTGGGACTCAGGGACCTCCATGGGGGTCAGGGAGCCCCTTGTGGGGCTGGTGTCCCCCCAGTGGTGCTGTCCCCGCTGTCCCTGATGGGCTCTGTCCCCGCTGTCCCCAGGTGCCCCTGCCCTGACCTCCCGCCAGTTCCGAGAGGAGGATTTCCAGAAGGTCGTGGAGTTCATCGACGAGGGCATCGCCCTGGCCTTGGACGTCAAGAGCAAAACCAGTGAGCCATGGCGGGGCCTCCATTTCCCCCCATCTCTCCCCATTTCCCCCATTTCTCCCCATTTCTCCCCATTTCCCCCTTCCTGGCTGCTCCTACGCTCCTTGTAATGCCAGTCCTGCTCCCCAAAAATCAGGTGTTAAAACCAGTGAGCTGTGGGGGGACCCCCATTTCCTGCCAATTTCCCCCCCAATTCCCCCCATTTCCCCTTGTTTCTCCCCCGATTTCTTTCCTCCCATTCCTTTCCATTCCTTTCCCTGCATTCCTTTCCCCCCATTTATTTCCCCCATTTCCCCCCCATTTCTCCCCATTTCCCCCCATTTATTTCCCCCCATTTCCTCCCAATTTCGCCCCATTTCTTTCCCCCCCCATTTCCCCCAATTGCTCCCCATTCCCCCGCATTTATTTCCCCCCATTTATTTCCCCCCATTTATTTTCCCCCAGATTCCCCCCATTTCCCCCCAATTTCTCCCCAGTTTTTCCCAGTTTCTCCCCATTTTTCCCCCATTTCCCCTTCCTGGCTCCCCCCCAGCCCCTTGCCATACCAACCCTTCTCCCCACGCCGATGCCAGCCCAGCTGTGGGTACCTGTGGCACGGCTGGAGCTGCTCTGCTGCTCACCTGAGCCCTCCCCACCCCAGGTAAGCTCCAGGATTTCAGGAATTTCCTGCTCCAGGACGCGGGCACGCAGCAGCGCCTGCAGGAGCTGCGGGGGCGCGTGGAGACCTTCGCCCGTGCCTTCCCCATGCCCGGCTTCAGCGACCACTGATGGGGCACAGCCCTGCTGCCAGCCTGGGGGCGCTGGGCAGGGGGCACTGAGACCCTCAGAGCCACCTCTGCCTGTCCTTTTGTCCCCCATTGTCACCCTTGGGTGCTGCGTCTTTGCGCGCGCACCCTGCTCTCAGTGTTAGGGTACAGAGACCCCCCCCAAATCCTGCTTGGGGTGGGGGGCACTGCTTGCTGCAGCCTCGTCTTGCACTTTTCTATGGGGAGCTAATAAAAGTGGGGGCAGAGCTTTGGAGCTGTGCTGGATGTTGGGGAGGGGTCCCCCAAGTGCCAGGAGCCCCGGGGGTCTCATTGAGCCCTTGGCCTGTGCCTTCCCCATGCCCGCCCACAGCGACCTGGGGGCGCTGGG
>NW_005054605.1:444316-445177 GCF_000277835.1 Geospiza fortis | reverse complement strand
TCCCGCATTTTCACCCTTGGGTGCTCCCCCCTGCTCTCAGTGTTGGGGTACAGAGACCCCCCCCAGACCCTTCCTGGGCTTGCTGCAGCCTCACCTTGCACTTTTCTATGGGGAGGGGTCGCTAATAAAAGTGGGGGCAGAGCTTTGGAGGTGTTTGGGCCATGCTGGATTTTGGGGAGGGGTCCCTGGAGCCCCTCAGCGAGGCTCTGGTGCCTCAGTTTCCCCAGCCTGAGGGCAGGGGGTGATGCTGAGCCCTGGGACATTTGGGGTACAGTGGGGGGACAGCCTGGGGACCCTCCCCTGGTGTCCAGCCAGGCTCTGTCCCACGTCCAGGGCTCTGTCTGGTGTCTGTCCCGTGTCTGTCCCGTGTCCAGGGCTCTGTCTGGTGTCTGTCCCGGCTCTGTCCCGTGTCCCGTGTCTGTCCCATGTCCTGGCTCTATCCTGGCTCTCTCCCGTGTCCTGTGTCTCTCTCAGTGTTGGGGTACAGAGACCCCCCCCAGACCCTTCCTGGGCTTGCTGCAGCCTCACCTTGCACTTTTCTATGGGGAGGGGTCGCTGATAAATTTGGGGCAGAGCTTTGGAGCTGTGCTGGATGTTGGGGAGGGGTTCCCCAAAGTGCCAGGAGCCATGAGACTCTTGTTGAGACCTTCCCCATGCCCAGCTTCAGCGAGCACTGAGGGGGCACGGCCCTGCTGCCAGCCTGGGGGCGCTGGGGAGGGGGCACTGGGACCCTCAGAGCCTTTCCCCCTCCCCTTTTTTCCCGTTATCACTTTTGGGTGCTCCCCCCCGCTCTCAGTGTTGGGGTACAGAGACCCCCCCAGACCCTTCCTGGGCTTGCTGCAGCCTCACCTTGCACCTTTC
>NW_005054605.1:443447-444277 GCF_000277835.1 Geospiza fortis | reverse complement strand
CCCTGGGGCGTGGGAGAGGAAACGGCGCCGGCTGCTCGAGGGGTTTGTGCTGCTGCCAGCGGGGCGTGAGCGTCCCCCGGGGGCCGAGAGGAACATCCCCGTGCTCGGGGCCTGGGAAAGCATCAGCGATCCAGACATGGCCCTCCAAGGCTCTGGGAAACCATAAAAGTTTCCATTTGCTGCTCCCAGGTTTTAGGAAACCCTAAAGTTGTCCCCCACCCCAGGTTTTGGAAAACCCTAAAGGATCCAGTTTGCTGCCCCTAAGGATTTGGGAAACCCTAAAGGACCCCAGTTTGCTGCCCCTAAAGCTCTGGGAAACCATAAAAGTTTCCATTTGCCGCTCCCAGGTTTTGGGAACCCCTAAAGGATCCCAGTTTGCTGCCCCCAAACTCCGGGAAACCCTAAAGGATCCAATTTGCTGCCGCCAGGCTTTGAGATTCCATAAAAGATCCAATTTGCCGCTCCCAGGTTTTGGGAACCCCTAAAGGATCCCAGTTTGCTGCCCCCAAACTCCGGGAAACCCTAAAGGATCCAATTTGCTGCCGCCAGGCTTTGAGATTCCATAAAAGATCCAATTTGCCGCTCCCAGGTTGTGGGGAACCCTAAAGGACCCAGTTTGCTGTCCCTGGGCTCTGGGAAACCCCAAAGGACCCAATTTGCTCCCCCTGGGTTTTGGGAAACCCTAAAAGACCCATTTTGCCCCCACCCCCCAATTCATTGCCGTGCTCAGTTCAATGCTGGCAGGAGCTGAGGGTGAGGGGGCACCCCCAGGGCTGGGCTTTATTGGGGGGTGGGACACGACCACGGGGTTTGGGGGTGCTGGGGGGGCT
>NW_005054605.1:441589-442799 GCF_000277835.1 Geospiza fortis | reverse complement strand
TGAGGCTGCCAAGAGCAGAATTTTCCATCCGGGAAGTTTTTGTTGTGTGTGGATTTCCCACCCTGGAGCTGGGTCTGGCTGTGCCAGGACTCGGGGCTGAGCCCCCCCCATGTGCCCAGGTGAGCCCCAGGTGTGCCAAGGTGTACCTGATGTTTGGGCTGTACAGTGCCAACCTCACCAGGAGCCTCCTGGGCACCTCTGGCCCCACATTTCCCCACCCTGGGGGTGTGGGGTGAGCCCAGCTGTGCCAAGCCATACCTGACATCTGAGCTGTGCAGTGCCAGGCCACACTGGGCACCTCTGGCCCCCACTCTGGGAGTGTGTGGGGTGAGCCCCAGGTGTGCCCCAGCTGTGCCCAGCCTATACCTGACATCGGGGCTGCACACACTGGGCACCTCTGGCCCCACATTTCCCCACCCTGGGGGTGTGGGGTGACCCCCAGGTGTGCCCCAGGTGTTCCCAGGTGACCCCCAGGTGTGGCCCAGGTACTTTTATTTGTCCTTTCATTGCAAATAATGGATTTCTCAACACTTCTTCTCTTTCATTTTTTTAAAATAATCTCATTATCCATTAAGATTGATGAACTGTTTCCTGCCTTCCTGCTTTCTCTCAGCTTTCCTTCTGCTGTCTCTGCAAATATTCTTCAGCACTCTGATGTTGTCCTTGCATCCGTTGTGGGAAGAGGCTTATTAGTACAGGCTTTGCACTTTCTTTGTAGGTCATGGTGTGGCTTTATGCTGGCTGACTTGGACCCTTTTGTCCTGAAATGTCAAGTAAAAAGGCCAAAAACTATAGACTGGGTTATGGGGATAATGTAAAAAAAAAAAAAAAAAAAAAAAAGAGAGAGAAAAAAACAAAAAAGAGAGAAAGAAAAATTGAGAAATGCCCCAATAAAATGAATATTTATCAGGCGGAGCGCAAGGCAGAGCTGACACCCGGGAGATTTACAGGGGAGAGGTGGCCCGGCGATGCCGAGCTACAGCTGGAGCTGTCAGCCCGAGTGACTGAATGAAAGCACGGAGAGGAAAAATCGCCTCGTGCTGGAGAGGAATTGGGTTCGGAATGAGAAATCGCCTCCCTCAGCCTCGGGCTGCCCGGGGCTGGCGCTGCTGGGGAGATGGGGAGGAATTCCTGGTGCTCCCAGTGCTCCCAGTCAGGGCTGAGCTGCGGTTTGTGGCTCCCCCCCGGAGAATTTGGGGGGGGGACCCCC
>NW_005054605.1:439737-441490 GCF_000277835.1 Geospiza fortis | reverse complement strand
AGTGCCCCCAGTCAGGGCTGAGCCTCAGTTTGTGGCTCCTCCCCGAAGGATTTGGGGCTGAGCACCCCATTTCCAGCATTCCCAGTGCTCCCAGTCAGAGCAAATCTCAGTTTATGGTTCTTCCCTAAAGGATTTGGTCCAGGGGACCCCATTTCCAGCATCCCCAGTGCTCCCAGTGCTCCCAGTCAGGGCTGAGCCTCGGTTTGTGGCTCCTCCCCAGAGAATTTGGGGCTGAACACCCCATTTCCAGCATTCCCAGTGCCCCTGGTCAGAGCAAACCTCGGTTTATGACTCCTCCCTAAAGGATTTGCTCCTGGCGACCCCATTTTCAGCATTCCCAGTGCTCCCAGTGCTCCCAGTGACCCTACTCAGGGTTGAATGTCACTTTATGGCTCCTTCCTAAAGGATTTCGTTCTGGGGACCCCATTCCCAATGCTCCCAGTGCTCCTGGTCAGAGTGAACCTCGGTTTGTGGTTCTTCTCTGAAGGATTTGGGGCTGAACACCCCATTTCCAGCATTCCCAGTCAGAGCAAACCTCGGTTTATGTTTTTCCCCTAAAGCATTTGGTCCTGGGGACCCCATTTCCAGCATTCCCAGTACTCCCAGTGCTCCCAGTCAGGGCTGAGCCTCAGTTTGTGGCTCCTCCCTGAAGGATTTGGTCCTTGGGGGGGATCTGGGGGGCGGTTGGCACCCTCAGGGTTCTCCCCACCTCCTCGGGTGACGTTCCTGAGTCAAAATGGGGAAATTTGGGGCATTTCTGTTCCTGCCAGTCCCCGTGAGGGATTTTGTGGGGGGGGGCACAAAGGAGACCCCAAATTTGAGGCGTAAAATCACGGAGGGTTCTGGGCGCTTGCAATTTTTGTGGTGCCGTCCGTCCGTCCGTCCGTCTGTGCCAGGGCTGCTGCCAGCATCCAGCATTCCAGCCTGGTTTGGGCACTGCTGGGTGGGAACTGGGCCATACTGGGAGCACTGGGAATGCTGGAAGCGGGGTCCCCAAGATCGAATCTTATAGGGAGGAGCCACAAACCAAGGCTCAGCCCTGAGCAGGGCCATACTGGGAGCACTGGGAGCACTGGGAATGGGGTGTTGAGTCCCAAATCCTTCAGGGAGGAGCCACAGACCGAGGCTCAGCTCTGACTGGAAGCACTGGGAGCACTGGGAATTGAAATGGGCTGTTCAACCCCAAAAACCTTCAGGAAAGAACCATAAACTGGGGTTTGCTCTCACTGGCAGCACTGGGAGCACTGGGAATGGGGTGTTGAGTCCCAAATCCTTCAGGGAGGAGCCACAGACCGAGGCTCAGCTCTGACTGGAAGCACTGGGAGCACTGGGAATTGAAATGGGCTGTTCAACCCCAAAAACCTTCAGGAAAGAACCATAAACTGGGGTTTGCTCTCACTGGCAGCACTGGGAGCACTGGGAATGGGGTGTTGAGTCCCAAATCCTTCAGGGAGGAGCCAGAGACCGAGGCTCAGCCCTGACTGGAGTCACTGGGAGCACTGGGAATGGAAATGGGATGTTCAGCCCTAAAACCTTCAGGAAAGAACCATAAATAGGGGTTTGCTCTGACTGGGAGCACTGGGAGCGCTGGGAATGGGGTGTTCAGGCCCAAATCCTTTAGGGAGAAGCCAAAACCTGAGCTGGGCCATACTGGGAACACTGGGAGAGTCTGGGCAGGGGGACACACCTGTGTTCCCCCCTTTCCCCACCCGCGGATGCTTTTCCATCCCATTTTCCCGCCGTGCCCCCTTCC
>NW_005054605.1:438713-439608 GCF_000277835.1 Geospiza fortis | reverse complement strand
GCGCTGGCTCCGCTCTCATCCCGCTCCCCCCGCGCTGAGTTCGGTGAGGTCAAAACCTCCTCGGCTCGGCTGCGATTGAGGCCGCGGAGCTGCGGGCACCGGGGAGCGGCGGAGCGGGGGGAGAGGAGGGGATGGAGCGGGGGGAGAGGAAGGAATGGAGCCGGGGAGAGGATTCAGTGCTGAACCCCCCATCTCCAGCATTCCCAGTGCTCCCAGTACCCCTGGTCAGAGCAAACTCCTATTTATGGCTCTTCCCTAAAGGATTTGGGGCTGAACCCCCCATTTCCAGCATTCCCAGTGCTCCCAGTCACTCCACTCAGGGTTGAATGTCACTTTATGGCTCCTCCCTAAAGGATTTGGTCCTGGGGACCCCATTCCCAGTGCTCCCGGTCAGAGCAAACCTCACTTTATGGTTCTTCCTGAAGGATTTGGGGCTAAACACCCCATTTCCAGCATTCCCAGTGCTCCCAGTCACTCCAGTCAGAGCAAACCTTGGTTTATGGTTCCTCCTTGAAGGAGGGAGGGGATGGAGTGGGGGGAGAGGCCCCCCCCAGGACTCGCTTTGGGCTCCCAGTCCATCCCAGTAAAATGGAACAATGTTCCAGTCTATCCCAGTAAAAGGAACAGAAGGTCCCAGTGTGTCCCAGTTCGTCCCAGTAAAAGACCCAGAAGCTCCCAGTCCATCCCAGTACAAGGAACATGTCCCAGTCCATCCCAGTCAAAGGGAACAATGTCCCAGTCCATCCCAGTCAAAGGGAACAATGTCCCAGACCATCCCAGTACAAGGAACATGTCCCAGTCCATCCCAGTACAAGGAACAGAAGCTCCCAGCGTGTCCCAGAGGGCTGAGGGGGCCCTGGGAGGAGGAGGAGGAGGCTGAGGAAGGTCACAGAGC
>NW_005054605.1:438171-438635 GCF_000277835.1 Geospiza fortis | reverse complement strand
GATGAGGGGGCCGTGGAGGAGGAGGAGGAGGATGAGGGGGCCCTGGAGGAAGGCTGAGGAGGATGAGGAGGGTGAGGATGATGAGGGGGCCCTGGAGGAGGAGGATGAGGATGATGAGGGAGCCCTGGAGGAGGAGGAGGAGGATGAGGGGGCCCTGGAGGAAGGCTGAGGAGGATGAGGATGATGAGGGGGCCCTGGAGGAGGGGGATGAGGATGATGAGGGAGCCCTGGAGGAGGAGGATGAGGGGGGTGAGGAGGATGAGGATGAGGGAGCAGGGGAGGAGGAGGAGGAGGAGGGTGAGGAGGATGAGGAGGATGAGGGGGCCCTGGAGGAAGGCTGACTCACCCCGGGGTGCCGTTTGACGTGGCGGGAGAAGATCCCTCCGCGCAGGGGACCCTTCATGGCCACGCTGGGATCGCTCCGGCCGCTGCCGAGCTCCGAGCGAGGCTGGACCGGGGCTGGG
>NW_005054605.1:433915-434853 GCF_000277835.1 Geospiza fortis | reverse complement strand
TAAACTCAGTGGGAAAAATCCACAGAGCGCCCCCAGACCCCTCCAGATCCACACAGGCAAAGAATCAAATCCGCAGCCCCCTCCAGGATCCCTCCAGTTTCAAAAATCCAATGGGAAAAGTCCTCAAACCTCCCCCTCGGATCCACAAATCCAACGGGAAAAATTCACAGAGCCCCCTCTGGATCCACAGAGTCCCCCCCGTCCCCATCCCAGCCCCACCCACCCCATGGGACGAGGCCACAACTCCGCCAGAGCCCTCCCAACCCTACAATTGTAGGGAACCCTACAGCCCCAGGGAATCCTACAATTGTAGGGAATCCTACAATCCCAGGGAACCCTACAATTGTAGGAAACCCTACAGCCCCAGGGAATCCTACAAACTCAGGCAATCCTACAATCCCAGGCAATCCTAAACCCCAGGAAATCCTACAACCCCAGCTAACCCTACAACCCCAGAGAAACCTACAATTGTAGGGAACCCTACAATCCCAGGGAACCCTACAACCCCAGGGAATCCTACAACCCCCCCAGCCCCTCCCAGCTGTGCCCCCCAAATTTTGGGGGCCCCCCCGCGTGACCCTCGGTGTTTTTGGGCCCTTCCCCTCGGTCCGGTTCCCTCCAGAGCCACAGTTCCCAGGGGATTTTAGCTTGGCAGGATGGAAACCGCCATAAAAAAATTCATCCCGAGGAAAACAAACCAACAAACAAGAAACGAAGAGCCGGGAATTAAATGGAGAATTAAGGGAGAATTAATGGGTAATTAACGGGATGGATTAATTGTGTAACCTCACTGGATGCGCTCTGGGATCAGCCCCGGCGCGATCCCGAGGGACACCGATGGGCGTCACACCGCAGCACTATCGCGACATGTCGCGATTGGCACGGCCCGATAACGGGGGAACAGGCGCGGCCCGGGCAGCGGGATGTAACCCCTTCTC
>NW_005054605.1:433100-433560 GCF_000277835.1 Geospiza fortis | reverse complement strand
TGGTACCCCCAAACATTGACACCCCCCGATCCGGACACCTCCGCACCCCAAAACTCCCGGATCTTGATACCCCCAAACACTGACACATTGATACCCCAAAACACTGACACCGCCGGATCCTGAAAACCCCAGATCCCTGACACCCCCAGATCTTGACACCCCCACACCCTGAAACCCCAAGAATCTGCATCCTCCAGACCCCTGACACCCCCAAACCCTTGACACCCTCAAACCCTTGACACCCCCAAACCCTTGACACCCCCAGTGTTGCTGCAAAAGCCTCCCCCCTCTGCTGGGGGGGTTTGGGGGAGTCAAGGAAGATCCTGGGGAGCTGGGGGTGCTCCTGGGGAATTGGGGGGTGGTTCTGTGGAACTGGGGGTGCTCCTGGGGATCCAGGGAAGATCCTGGAGAGCTGGGGGTGCTCCCGGGGAGTTGTGGGTGCTCTTGGGGAGGTCGGGGG
>NW_005054605.1:431561-432198 GCF_000277835.1 Geospiza fortis | reverse complement strand
ACGGGGAAGGGGCAGAGGGGCACTCGGCAGCGCGGGGCACGGCTGGGCCCTGCACCCGCAGAACCCTTCTCCTCCTTCCCCTTCCCCTTCTCCTTCTTTTCCTTCTTCTCTTCTCCTTCCTTTCTCCATCTCCTTCTCCTCTTCCCCTTCCCTTTCTCCTCCTTCTTTCTCTTCATTTTCCTCCTTCTCCTCCCTTTCCTCTTTCTCCTTCTCCTCCTCCTTCCCCTTCTCCTCCTTTTCCTCCTCCTCCTTCTTCCTTCCCTTCTCCTTCTTTTCCTTCTTCCCCTTCTCCTTTTCCTCCTCCTTCTCCTTTTCCTTCTGCTCCTTCTCCTTCAATCCATCTCTTTATTCTCCTCCTGCTCCTGCAGCTGGCACAGGAACGAGGAACTTCCAGCAGCCACAGACCCCCCCTCCAGGACCACTCTGATCCCACTCAGACCCCCAGCACCAGGGCAGGGACCCCAAAACCAAAGTGACACCCCCCCTGTCCCCATGTCACCCCCAGCCCAGCGTGGGGATACCACGAGCACATTTGGGGGTTCCCACCTCCCACATCCTCTCCAGCCCCCCCGTTTTCCCCCTCCCCAGCCCCGCTGACTGAATCCAGAGCCTCCAAAATCAATTCCCATCCCCGCCA
>NW_005054605.1:430175-431075 GCF_000277835.1 Geospiza fortis | reverse complement strand
CATTAATATAGCAGGGGACAGAGCCCAGTGGGGATTTCAGCCAGTCCAGGAGCACAGAGGGTGGGGAAGGTGGGATCGGGGGATGGGGTGGGATCCAGGAGCAGGTGGGATCTGGGGGGGGGGGATCTGGGGGGGTGGGATTCAGGGAATGGGTTGGATCTGGGCCACATGGGGTGGGATCCAAGGGGAAGAGATGGATCCAGGAGGAGAGTGGAATTCAAGGACCAGATGGGATCTGGCAGGGTGGGATCCAGGGAATGAGTTGGATTCAGGGACCAGGTGGGATCCAGGGGGAGAGATGGATCCAGGAGCTAGGTGGAATCCAGGGGTACAGGTGGGATCCAGGGAAGATGGAATCTAGGGACCAGGTGGAATCCATGGAGAGGGTTGGATTTGGGGTACAGGTGGGATCCAGGGGGAAGATGGAATCCAGGAGGTGAGCAGAATCCAGGGACAAGGTGAGCTCCAGGAGGTGGGTTGGATCCAGGGAACAGGTGGGATCCAGGGAATGGATTGGATTCAGGGTAGAGGTGGGCTCCAGGAGGAAAATGGAATCCAGGGGCAGGTGGAATCCATGGAGAGGGTTGGATTTGGGGGATGGGTTGGATCCAGGGAAGATGGAATCCAGAGAAAAGGTGGAATCCATGGAGAGGGTTGGATTTGGGGTACAGGTGGGCTCCAGGGGATGGGCTGGATTCAGGGGCAGGTGGAGCACATGGAAAGGGTTGAATCTGGGGTACAGGTGGGATCCGGGGGATGGGTTGAATCCAGGGCCAGGTGGCTCCAGGGAAGATGGGATCCACGGAGAAGGTTGGATCCAAGGCCAGGTGTCTCCAGGCATCCCGCAGGCTCCGTTCCGGGCGGGGGGAGCCCCGGGGCCGCTGTCAGGCGGCAGCAGCA
>NW_005054605.1:427851-429024 GCF_000277835.1 Geospiza fortis | reverse complement strand
GGGCCGGGGGGCATCAAAGGGGCCGGGCCGGGGCTGCCCCCGCCACCCCCGGAGCGGGGATCGGCTCCTGCCTGGCACACAGGGGGCACACAGGGGTGGAGGTGCCCAGGATAGGCTGGCAGGGAAATTCGGGCGTGCAGATGATGCCCCTCAACCCAAATGTGGTCAGCAAAGTGATCCCGAAAAACCCAAAGTGGGACCCCCAAACCCCACACGGGGACCCCCAAACCCCATAAAGTGACCCCAAAATAGCAAACCCAAACCCCTAAACTGACCCCAGACCCCAAACTGAGACCCCCCCAAGACCCTAAAGTGACCCCAAAAACCCCAAACAAGGACCCCCAAAACCCCACAACCTGACCCCAAACCACAAACTGGGACCCCCCCCAAACCCCAAAGTGACCCCAAAGCCCAAACTGGGACCCAAACCCCCAAAGTGACCCCAGACTCTGCCAGTTCCTGCCGTGCCCGACTGGAATCTTTAATTCCAACAAAACCAAGCCAGGCTCATTTGCATTTCCCTATGCAAATCAGCGCTAATTAGGATGGATTGAGTTCACCTCGCGGGGGCTGCGGGGACACGGGCGCTGCCCCAGCCGGGCTTTGGGGGCTTCCAAAAGGATTTGGGGGCGTGGATCCCGCAGATGGGGGAGGGCAGCAGGAGGGGGGATGGGTTCAGGTGCTCTGAGCACCCCCAGGACCCCACAGGTGTCCCCAGGAGCCACTGGGGGGACAGCAGGGACGGATCCAGACACTCTGTGCACCCCCAGGACCCTCCAGGTGTCCCCTCGATCCCCAGAAGGGGACAGGAGGAGGGTGGAGATGGATCTAGATGCTCTGTCCACCCCCAGGTATCCCCCCTGGCCCCCAAGAAGGGACAGCAGGAGGGCAGGGACGGTGTCTGTCCATCCCCAGGACCTTCCAGGTGTCCCCAGGAGTCACTGGGGGCACAGCAGGGACAAATCCAGACGCTCTGTCCCTCTCCAGGACCTTCCAGGTGTCCCCCAAGTCCCCAGGAGGGGACAGCAGGGATGGATCCAGGTGCTCTGTGCACCCCCAGGATCTGGGAGGGGCTGTGGGGGTCTTTGAGGGGTTGGAGGGGGGATTGGGGGGCTCTGTGAGGGGATTGTGAGGGGTTCTGAGGAGCCGGGGTGGATTGGGGGGCTCTGAGGG
>NW_005054605.1:425612-426822 GCF_000277835.1 Geospiza fortis | reverse complement strand
GGTCCCGGCAGCGATGGAGGAGAGGAAGAGGAAGGAGAGGAGGGGAGGAACTGAAGGGAAAGGGGGGAAAGGGAGAGGGTGGGGAGACAGGAGCGCGGCCGAGGCTCGGACCCAGCTCGGAGATCCTCGGGCAGGAGAGGGAGGAGGATGAGGAGCAGGACACCCCCAATTCCCTCTCCGGTCCTTCAGGAGGAGGATGAGGAGCAGAACACCCCCCCCCCCTCCAGTCCCAGCACCTCAGGAGCAGGATGAGGAGAGGATCCCACCACTCTTCAGCCCCTCGGAAAGAAGATGAGGAGCAGAACCCCCCCATTCCCTCAAAAAGAGGAAGAGGATGAGGAGAGGATCCCACCCTCCCCAGCCCCTCAAAAAGGATGAGGAGAGGATCCCACCCTTCTCAAGGAGCAGAACCCCCCCATTCCCTCTCCAGCCCCTCAGGAATGGGATGAAGAGAAGATCCCACCCCTCTCCATCCCAAGACTCCAGTCCCTCGGAAAGAGGATGAGGAGAGGATCTGACCCCTCCCCAGCCCCTCAGGAGGAGGATGAGGAGAGGATCCCACCCTTCTCGAGGACGAGGAGCAGAACCCCCCCATTCCCTTTGCAGCCCCTCGGAATGAGGATGAGGAGAGGATCTGACCCCTCTCCAACCCCTCGGGAGGAGGATGAGGAGAGAACCCCAGCCCTCCCAGCCCCTCAGGAAGGGGATGAAGAGCAGACCCCCCCTTCCCATCCCAGCCCCCCCCTGCCCTGATAAAGGAGCCCCCTGTGCTCCCCGGGGCGCGTTTAATCTGGGCCAGGGCAGTTATTGGATAAATACCATGAATATGGAAATTGCGTTTATGCTGATTTACGGCCGCGGGGGGGGGCGGGCAGTGCAGGCGTTTTTTAGTTGATTTTAATCCATTTATTTCCCTGCCTGGAGATGGAGAAGGAGCTCGGAGCGCTGCATCTGCTGCTCCCTGTGCTCCGCGCGGGCCCAAAAAGTGAATTTTGGGATGTGAATTTTAGGATTAATTTGGAGATTAATTTTGGGGTGTGAATTTTGGGATGTGAATTTTGGGGGCGTGAATTTTGGAATGAAATTTGGGGTGAATTTTGGGGTGAAATTTGAGATGAATTTTGGGATGTGAATTTTGGGGTGCGAGTTTTGGGGTGCCCCACACCCTGGGGTGGGGACAAGCCGAGGAAGGGCTGGGAGCACCAGGGAT
>NW_005054605.1:422326-423333 GCF_000277835.1 Geospiza fortis | reverse complement strand
TTGGGGATTTTTTTGGTTTTTAAGCTCCCAGAATTTGGGGATTTTTTGGGGGTCCTCGGGGGGGTCCCTTGGTAATTTTGGGGAGGGGTCTCACCTTGTGGGAGGGGGGAGGGGCACCCAGAAATGCCGGGATTTGGGTTTTTTGTGAGATTCAGTGGGAGTTTTGGGATATTTTTGGGTTTTTCGGGCTCCCAGAATTTGGGGATTTTTTGGGGGTCCTCGGGGGGGTCCCTTGGTAATTTTGGGGAGGGGTCTCACCTTGTGGGATGGGGGAGGGGCACCCAGAAATGCCGGGATTTGGTGGATTTTGGGGGGATTTTTGGGGGTTTTTTTGGGGTTTTTAGGCTCCCAGAATTTGGGGATTTTTTGGGGGTCCCCAGGGGGGTCCCTGGGTGATTTTGGGGAGGGGGTTTCAGTCTCACCTGATCCTTTTTGAGCGTGATTTGCCCGATTTCCCGGTTTCCGACAAAGGAACGCGTCACTTTGTGCACCCGCTCGCCCGCCCGCACCCGGATGATAAAATTGGGGGGGAAAAACCCCACTTTCTCCCCGATTTTCCCCTGCAAGGAGTTCAAGAAGTGTAGCATTGTGTGTTTTATACAGGTTTTGTTGTAAAGTTGGTTATTTTTTATAAGTTAAGATTATGGTTTGACCCTCGGTTCCCCCCATGTTCTCCCCTCATAATGGTTCCTTCCCGAGTTGTTTGTCCCTCATTTTCCCGCCAGTGACGGGGCGGGACTAGACTGCGAAGGGGGGGTTGAGGCCAATTTGGGGGTCCCAAACCCCCCTCCCTGCCAGGATAGGGGGTGCCAGGATAGGCATTGTGTGTTTTATACAGGTTTTGTTGTAAAGTTGGTTATTTTTTATAAATTAAGATTATAGTTTGACCCTCGGTTCCCCCCATGTTCTCCCCTCATAATGGTTCGTTCCTGAGTTGTTCGTCCCTTTTTCCCGCCCCAGTGACCGGGCGGGACGAGGCTTCAAAGGGGGGGGGGGGGCCACATTGG
>NW_005054605.1:420817-422003 GCF_000277835.1 Geospiza fortis | reverse complement strand
AACCAGAAAAACCCTAAAAACCCTAAAAAAACCCCTACAAAAACACCCCCCCCAAAAAAAAAAACTCTAAAAAAACCCCTAAAACCACCAAAAAAGCAGCTGAGCCTCGGGAAATGCACGGAACCACATGGAGCCAAGCCCCAAAAAACCCCCAAAACCCAAAAAAACCTCCAAAAAACCCCAAAAAACCTCGGGAAAGAGCCCAAGAAAAGGGCTGGGAACTCACGGGAAGTCCAGGTCGTCTTTCTCCAGGGCTTTGAAGCGATAAAGCGCCACGAAATAATGGGACTGCAGGAACCCCCCTGGCTGGGGCTTCTTGCTCTGGGGGGGTTTTAGAGAACCCTGAGGCTCTCCCAGGGAGATCCCATCGGTTTTTCTCAGGTTTTTTTTGGGGTGCAGGGTGAGATTTTAGGGGTACCTTGTCATCTGCTGGGCTCTTCTCAGCTTTTTTGTCCCCCTCGGAGGCACCTGGGGAGGGGAGGAAGGGTCAGAATTCCCGAGGTTTGATGTGGAGGTGCCCAAAGGTGGGGACGTGGATTGGGGACGCTTTTTCTGAAGGGAAAACCTGACAAAAAACAAACAAAAAAACCCCCAAAAAACCAAAAACTCCCCAAAAAACCAAAAACCAAAGATGGGGGCGTGAATTGGAGACCCTTTTTCTGAAGGGAAAACCCCCTCAAAAAACTGACCCCCCCCAAAAAAAGGCAAAAGAAACCCCAAAAAACAAAAACCAAAGATGGGGACGTGAATTGGAGACCCTTTTTCTGAAGGAAACCTCCCCCCAAAAAACAAAAACAAAAAAACCCCAAAAAGCAAAAACCAAAGATGGGGACATGAATTGGGGACCCTTTTTCTGAAGGGAAGCCCCCCCAAAAAACAAAACAAAAAAAACCCCCAAAAACCAAAGATGGGGACGTGAATTTGGGGATCCTTTTTCTGAAGGAAACCCCCTCAAAAAAACAACCCCCCTCCCCAAAAAACCACATCCAGGGGGTCCCCGAGGCCTCAGCCCCCCAACCCTCGGCGCTCACCACCCTCAGCTTTGCTCCCCACCGGCTTCGTGGCCTCGGGCTCCTCGTCCATCATCGCAGCCAGGGGCTGGAAGGCAAAAAAGGGGCAAAATTGGGGGGCTTTGGGGGGGTTATTGGGGAATTCGGGGGGTTATTGGGGGGTTTGGGGGGTTATT
>NW_005054605.1:417053-420291 GCF_000277835.1 Geospiza fortis | reverse complement strand
GGAGCGGCGGAGAGGGGGGGGGGGGGGCTCACATCAGGACCCCCCCCGAGGCACCTGGCAGAGCTGGGGGGACCCCCAGGGTGGGATGGGGGGACCCCCAGAGCCAGGAAATGCCCAGTGGTAGTGCCACCTGCGTTGTGCCCACAGGGACTGAGGTGGGCACTGCCAGGGGGGCACCTGGCAGGGCTGGGGGGACCCCCAGAGCCAGGAAATGCCCAGTGGTAGTGCCACCTGCGTTGTGCCCACAGGGACTGAGGTGGGCACTGCCAGGGGTGCCCGATTTGGGGGGCTGGGTGTGGGGTCGCAGCATCAGGCACCCCCTGGAGCCACGTGGCAGAGTTTGGGGACCCCCAGAAGGGGATGGGGGACCCCCAGAGAGGGATGGGGGCCCCCCCATAGCCAGGAAATGCCCAGGGCTGGTGCCACCTGTGTCGTGCCCATGGGGGCTGAGGTGGGCACTGCCAGAGGTGCCAAATTTGGGGGCTGCAGGGGAGGGGGGGGGTCACAGCATCAGGAACCCCCCCAGAGCCTCCTGGCAGAGTTTGGGGGGACCCCCAGAGTGGGATGGGGTCCCCCCCCATAGCCAGGAAATGCCCAGGGCTGGTGCCACCTGTGTCGTGCCCATGGGGGCTGAGGTGGGCACTGCCCGGGGTGCCCATTTTTGGGGCGGGGGTGGCACTCACGATCTTGCCGAAGCAGCGCTGCATCTCCACGTAGCCCTGGCAGTGGTGGTGGATGTTGGTTTTGCAGTTCTTGCACCTCAGGCCGAATTTGTTGTTGACTGGGAGGGGTGGAAAGGAGAGGGGAGGTGACAAATGTGACACCGCAGCGGTGACAATGTCGCGACAGAGCCGTGCCAGGGACCCCCCCCCCCGGCCCTGCCGGGGACCTCCACGCCCCCGTCAGGACTCACGGACGATCATGCGGGCGCAAACATCGCAGAATTTGGGTTTTTTGAAGTAATGGTCTTTGAATTTGTGCGGTTTGTCGTTCACCAGTTTCTCCGGCTCCGGAGGGGGCTCGGGCTCCTCGTCCTCTTCCTCCTCTTCCTCATCCTCATAGATGTAGAAGAGGGGTCCCCCCGAGGGGCTGACCAGCTCCCCGTTGGGTTGAGCCTCCTGCGCCGGCTCCTCTTTGGGTTTTCGCTGGAAAATTTCCTTCAGCTTCTGCAGCTGCTGGGGCAGGAGGGGATGGAGGGTGTGTAGGCCAAAAAAAAACCCCAAAAAAACCCCCAAAAACCCCAAAAAAACCCCATCCCACAGCCAAAAAACTGCCCATCCCACAGCCCCTGCCCTGGCTGGTTCTGCCAGAGTTGGGGGGCTCAGAGACCCTGGCACACAGCCCAGAGCACCTGCAGGTTTGATTTTGACCCCTGGAGCAAATGACGAGCTTTGTATGAGGACCTAAAAGTCGCAGAAGTTTAAATAGTATAACAATAAAATTATCACAGGGTGAAAATGGAGATTTTAGGATTTTTGGAATGGGGGTTTTGGGGACAAGATGGAGGAACTTGGCTGTGTCCAGCCTTTCTTCTTCTTCTTCTTCTTCTTGGTCTCCATCTTCTGCTGTGGTGTTGGCACTTTTGGGATTGGTTTAGAATAGAAGCTCACTGTCTAACATAGGTGATAGGTGTTGGGAAGTAATTGTAAATATTGTACACGGAGATTTTAGTATAAAAAACTGACACCACCTCAAGGGCTGGAAACAATCACCAGCTTTGTGTGAAGAGTTACAAGCCACAAGAGTTTGAGTAAAATGATAGTGAATTAATCACAGGGTGAAAATGTAGAATTTTGGGGATTTAGAATGGGGGTTCAGGGGGCAAGATGGAGGAATGTGGGCATGTCCTGTCCTTCTTCTTCTTCTTCTTGGCCTCCATCTTCTGCTGTGGTATTGGCACTTTGGGATTGGTTTAGAGTAGAAGTGCACTGTCTAACATAGGTGATGGGTATTGGGAAGTAAGTGTAAATGTGTTACACTAAGATGCCCTGATCCAACATCGAGGTTGAGGAAGCAAATTAAGGGGAAATGCCAAGCTGGGAAATGCCCACCCCACGCTTAGCTGGATCAGGGAGCCCCCGGCCCCCCAAAGCCCCCCGGGGCTGCAGCAGGGTGATGGGAGAGAGAGGGAACATCCCCCACCCACCCCAACTGCCCCGTGGGCTCCACTTACCCGGCTCTTGGGTTTCCCACCTGCAGCAGGTGACGCTGGCGGCTCTGGCACCTCCTTCTCCGTCATGCTGCCAGGGGAAGAGCAGGGATGGTGCGGGCTGGGGCAGATGCACCCTGCTGGGTGGGCAGTGCCACCCCTGCCCCTGGGACAGACACCTCCTGTCTGTCCTGCAGCCCCTGCCCGGGCTGGTTCTGCCTCGCTGAGCCCCAGGGCCGGGCTGGAGGAGGTCCCTGCCCACCCCAGAGCGTGGCACATCCCCTGGCTCAGGTGCCAAGCGCTGTGAGCCACCCCTGGGCCACCTCCACGTGCCCACTTTAGCCTGGGCATCTCCATCCCAAAGTGAAACCACAAATGGTGCCACCCTCGGCCTCAGTGAGCACAGGGGGCACTGATGGGCATCACCCTGCTCCAGCATCCCCCAAACCATCCTGGTGCCACCTTGGACAGCCCTGCCCGCAGTGCTTCCACCCAGAGTTCCCTGGTTTGGGTGATACCCACCCCAGGAAGGAAAACCATCAGGAAAATCAGTGAGAAAAACCAGTCAAGAAACCAGCCAGGAAAACCAGTATGGAAAACCAACAGGAAAACCAGTCAGGAAAACCAACAGGAAGACCAGTGTGGAAAACCAACAGAAAAACCAGTCAAGAAGCCAGCCAGGAAAACCAGCGTGGAAAACCAACAGGAAAACCAGTCAGGAAAACCAACAGGAAAACCAGTCAAGAAACCAGTCAAGAAACCAGCCAGGAAAACCATCAGGAAAACCAGCTGGGAAACCAACAGGAAAACCAGTGAGGAAAACCAGTCAGAACAACCATCCAGGAAAACCAGTCAGGAAAACCAAAAACCAGCCAAGAAAACTAGTCAGAAAACCAGCCGGGAAAACCATCAGGAAAACCAATCAGGAAAACCATCGGGAAGCAGCAACAGGAACGGGGCACCCCGGGGCGGGGGGCACAGAGGGATTGGGGCACCCCGAGACCCTCCAGCCCCGGGGGGTGCCCGGGGTGGGCACGGGTGGCACACGGGGGGCACGCAGGGGCACTCACCCTGTGCCTGGCGCTCTCC
>NW_005054605.1:415829-417010 GCF_000277835.1 Geospiza fortis | reverse complement strand
GCGGCGTGGGGCGGGGCCGCGGTGGCCGCAGCGCTCGGGGCCGGGGCCGGAGGAGTGACAGGGCACAGGGGGACGACAGCTGAGCCGGGCCGGGGCTGACGCCGGGAAATTGGAGCCCCGGCGTGCGCCGGGCGGCAGAGGGCGGAGGAGGCTCCGGCTATTTGCGTTGGTGGTTGCTGGGCGTGCCAGGGGCCCCCCCAAGCTGGCCCGGGATAAAGAGAGAACCGGGCACAGAGAGGGCTCAGGGATTTAGGCACACAGAGGGTTCCAAGAGCTGGGCACAGAAAGGATCCAGGCTCAGGGATTTGGGCACACGGAGGCTTCCAGGAGCTGGGCACAGAAAGGACCCAGCTCAGGGATTTGGGCACACGGAGGCTTCCAAGAGCTGGGCACAGAAAGGACCCAGCTCAGGGATTTGGGCACACGGAGGCTTCCAAGAGCTGGGCACAGAAAGGACCCAGCTCAGGGATTTGGGCACACGGAGGGTTCCAGGAGTTGGGCACAGAAAGGATCCAGGCTCAGGGATTTGGGCACACGGAGGGTTCCAGGAGTTGGGCACAGAAAGGATCCAGGCTCAGGGATTTGGGCACACGGAGGGTTCCAGGAGTTGGGCACAGAAAGGATCCAGGCTCAGGGATTTGGTCACACAGAGGGTTCCAGGAGTTGGGCACACCAAAGGTTCCAGGTTCAATTTGGGCATTGGAGGTTTGGTGGGCAGAGGGGCAGCAGTGGGGTCTGGTGTGGGATGGATGCCTGGCACCCCCGGGCACCAAATCCTGCTGGCATGGCAGGAGCTGGGATCCTGTAGCTATAATCTTTTCTGAAAAAGTTTCTGAAAATTTTCAGAAAATTTCTGAAAATTTTTCTGAAAAATTCCTTTCCTTAGGATTTTTTCTCCTGAGAAGCCGAGAGGCCTCAGGAACAAAATGTAAACAATGATTATCTGCTGCTGTGGAATGCAACAGGTGGATCTGTGATTGGCCTCATGTGGTTGTTTCTAATTAATGCCTAATCACAGTCAGCTGGCTCAAACTCTCTGAGCCACAAACTTTTATCATTCTTTCTTTTCAATTTTTAGCCAGCTTTCTAATGAAATCTTTTTTTCTATTATTTTAGTTTTAATGTAATATATATGTATTATTATATACATATGTTACATTATATATTATACATTATATATG
>NW_005054605.1:415338-415699 GCF_000277835.1 Geospiza fortis | reverse complement strand
TTTCTTTTTCTATTCTTAGCTAGCCTTCTGATGAAATCCTTTCTTCTATTCTTTTAGTATAGTTTTAATATAATATATGTAATAAAATAATAAATCAAGCCTTCTGAAACACAGAGTCAGATCCTCATCTCTTCCTCATCCTCAGACCCCTGCAAACACAGTCACAGGATCCCACTGGTGCCAGGCTGCCCTTGGGTCCCTGCCTGGCTCTGGGTGGCACCAAGGTGGGAGCTGGAACCAGCCTGAGGTTGGAGCCTCCCCTTTCCTGGCAGCTCTTACCTGTCCTCAGGAATTTTGGGAGCATCCTGCTGCTGCCAGAGGCTCTGGCTGTGCCACCCCAAAATCCTGGCCCTGCCCCTGC
>NW_005054605.1:414833-415166 GCF_000277835.1 Geospiza fortis | reverse complement strand
AGTAATGTGATGATTCCTGGCAGAGCACTCCACATCCTCACTCCTGCTCTGGGATTCCACAGCTGGATGGGGCTGGCAGCTGGAGGAGAGACCATGAACATCTGTCAGGAGAGTCCAGCCCCAGTCCAAATCCTGGCATCCCCATTTTGGAATCATCCCCCTGTCCCCTCACCCCACTGAGCCAGCACAGAGCCTCCCAGCCCTGACACAGAACAGGAATTTAAATTCAAAAGATGGACAATTTTCCTTTTTTTTTTTATTTAAAAACAACCCCCCCCAAATAAAATAAGACCAAAAAAAAAATTAACACCCCTCCCCCCCCCCCCACAACAC
>NW_005054605.1:411485-414448 GCF_000277835.1 Geospiza fortis | reverse complement strand
CGTGCCTGCCGTTCTCCGCAGTCCCGCTGTTGTTGTCCCCGCCGCCTCCTCCGTCCCCGCGGCGCCCCTGAGTCTCTTTGAGCCACTGGATTTTGGCACCGGCCATGGCGAGCTGCGTGAAGAGCTTGTCGGCCTCTGTCCGTGTGATGCCCTCGGGCAGGTCTGTCACCTCCAGCACCCGGCCCAGCACTGCAGGGGACGAGCAGAGTGTCAAATCTGTTCTTTTAAGCCACCTAATCTATTCTTTTAAACCAGCCAATCTATTATTTTAATCCAGTTATTCTTTTAAGCCCTCCAAAGCAGCCCTACCTGCTCCCTGGAATGCCCCATCCCAATCCCCTCCCTGTGCCCACAATGCTGATTTTGCTTCAGGAGATGTGGGCAGTCAAATCTGTTCTTTTAAGCCACCTAATCTATTCTTTTAAACCAGCCAATCTATTATTTTAAACCAGAAACTTCCCCTCCAAAGCACTCTGGAATGCCCCATCCCAATCCCTTCCTGTGCCCACAATTCTGGTTTTGCTTCAGGAGATGTGGGTGTTCCCACAGCCACCTCTCAGTACCCAAATCTCTGTAGCTCCTGCCCTGCAGTACCCAAATCTCTTTGCAGTTCCCAGCCCCAGCCCCTGTGGTACCCAAACCCCTCTGCAGCTCCTGGCTGCAGCCCTGTGGTACCCAAATCCCTTTGCAGTTCCCAGCTCCAGCCCTGTGATACCCAAATCTCTGTAGCTCCAGTTCCTGCCCTGTGATACCCAAATCCCTCGGCAGCTTTTGGCTCTGATCTCTGCCCCTCCCCTGTGGTACCCAAATCTCTGTAGCTCCAGCCCCTGTGGTTCCCAAACCTCTCTGTAGCTCCAGGCTCCAGTTCCTGCCCTGTGGTTCCCAAATCTCTCTGCAGCTCCTGGTTATGACCTCTGCCCCTGCCCTGTGGTCCCCAAATCTCTTTGCAGCTCCCAGCTCCTGCCTGGTGGTCCCCAAATCCCTCTGCAGCTCCTGGCTCTCCCCTATTCCTGCCCTGTGGTCCCCAAATCCCTGTGCAGCTCCAGCCCCTGTGGTTCCTAAATCCCTGTGCAGCTCCTGGCTGCAGCCCTGGGCTCAGCAGAGCTGCTGGAGGATTCTTTGCTAATATTAACGTGGCACGTGGGGACCCTGCCAGGGCCAGGAGGGGGGAGGCAGCTCTTAAAGGGCCCCTGTGAGCAGCTGCTGCTGCTGGGGACACTGAGGTGACACCAGGGACAGGCCTGAGGGCTCCAGAGGGGGCTGCTCCACCCAAGTGTGGGTCCCTCCCTTCCCCAGGATCAGTGGAGACACCCTGGGCACGGAGAGAAAGGATCACTGGAACCTTCAGCCCTCACAGCCACTCTGGGAGATCCCAAATCTCCAAAAATTTGGCATTTGAAGGTGCAGGACTCATGGGAAAGGGAAGCATGGGTGGGGAGGGTGACTTGGGAAAGAGATCTCAGAGTCTGGACACTCACTTTGTGCTGAGAAAGAGGAATAAAATCCCAGCTCTGTCAGCTCCAGCTGCTCCATCATTTCCACCCTCCAAAACCAGCACAGGGACTGGCAGGAACCCTCCAAAACCAGCACAGGGACTGGCAGGAACCCTCTAAACCTCCAAAACCAGCACAGGGACTGGCAGGAACCCTCCAAAACCAGCACAGGGACTGGCAGGAACCCTCCAAAACCAGCCCAGGGACTGGCAGGAACCCTCTAAACCTCCAAACCAGCACAGGGACTGGCAGGAACCCTCCAAACCTCCAGAACCAGCACAGGGACTGGCAGGAACCCTCCAAAACCAGCACAGGGACTGGCAGGAACCCTCCAAAACCAGCACAGGGACTGGCAGGAACCCTCCAACCCTCCAGAACCAGCACAGGGACTGGCAGGAACCCTCCAAACCTCCAAAACCAGCACAGGGACTGGCAGGAACCCTCCAAAACCAGCACAGGGACCGGCAGGAACCCTCCAAAACCAGCACAGGGTTCTGTGGGATGGTGGGGATGACACCTGGAGTCTCCAACACCCATTTTTGGGGACATCAAGAGGACAAACAGAGGCTGGAGGGGGTCACTTGCCTACGTCACTTGTGCCCAGGTCGGTGGACGCTGATTTCAGGGCCTGCCTCTTGCTCCTGTTGCCGTGTTTCATCCCAGTCTGCCCCTGGAAGGAGACAAATGTCACTGTGTCACCTCGGGGGACGCGGTGGCCTCACAGAGGGGCAGGGGAGGGCACAGCTGGCCCGGCTGTACCTGGTGTCCTGTGTAGCTGGGCTGGTTGTGCAGCAGAGGAGGGGGACACAGGGACAGGTTGTACTGCAGAGGTTGGCCCAGCAGTGAGTACCTCCCGTCACCTGCACGAGGAGCCACAGTTTGGGGGGATCCCAGGAAATATCACAGCATCCCTCTCACTGTGATATTTTCTGGAAAAATCCTCTTTGCCCAGGATTTCTTCTCCTGGGAAGTTGAGAAGCCTCAGATAAAAACGTAAATAATAATGATCTGATTATTTTCTCCTGTTGTTTGCTGCTTTGGAATGTGGTCTGAAGATTGTTTACAAACAGGTGAATGTTTGACTGGTTTAATGGGAATTGTTTTTACTTAATGACCAATCACCATCAGCTGTGTCAGACTCTGGAAGCAGTCACAGGTTTTTATTATTCATTCTTGTTAAGCCTTCTGTCTGTATCCTTTCTCTGTTCTTTAGTATAGTTTTAGTATAGCATTCTATAATATAATGTAATGTAATATAATATCATATTGTATCACATCATATCACATCATATATCATATACTATACTATAATACAATACCATATCATAATCATATGTTATATCATATATCATATAATATAAAACATATAGCATAATATATCATATCTCATATAATATACAATAATACACTATAATATACTATACAATAATATAAGAACATATTATGTTATGTTATATTATATTATAATAA
>NW_005054605.1:406249-410520 GCF_000277835.1 Geospiza fortis | reverse complement strand
TTCCTGCCTGGATACAATCTGAGATTTCCAACATTCCTGCCTGGATACAATCTGAGATTTCCAACATTCCTGCCTGGATACAATCTGAGATTTCAAACATTCCTACCCAGATATATCAGTACTGGTTTAGTTTACTGCATTGTTTATTTTATCCTTTTATTTTCTTCCCTATTAAAGAACTGTTATTTCCTGCTCCCATAATTTCTGTTGCCTGAGAGCCCCTTAATTTAAAATTTATAGTTTGCTACTCTCAGCCTAGCACCTTTTAAGCCTGGGTGCTCTTGAGTTTGCTACTTTCAGCTTAGCAGCTCTTGAGTTTGGTACTCTCAGCCTCGAAGCTTTTAAGCCTGTGCGCTCCTGAGTTTGCTACTCTCAGCCTAGCTTAAGCCTAGGTGATCCTGAGTTTGCCGCTCTCAGTCTAGCAGCTCTTGAGTTTGCTACTCTAAGCCCAGGTGCTCTTGAGTAAGCCTAGGCTCACCCAGCCCAGCCCCAAAGGCCGAGCTGCCTCCTCCCAGTCCCTCCCAGTGGCCCCAGTACCTGAGCATTGCTGTCGGGGTTGTAGAGGTCTCCTGGCTTCTGCCCCCTCTGCTCCAGGCTGTAGTACTTACAGTGGCTCCACTGCACCACGGGGGGGGTCTGGGGGGGCTGGGGGCCGTTGGGGACATTCAGCTGCATCACCACCACACCAGGGCCTGATGGGGACACCCCTGGGGACAGACACGCGGGTGTTTGGCCCAGGTTCTGCTGCTGTGGGACAGAGACCACC
This sequence comes from Geospiza fortis, assembly GCF_000277835.1. NCBI lineage: Eukaryota > Metazoa > Chordata > Aves > Passeriformes > Thraupidae > Geospiza > Geospiza fortis. The sequence continues at coordinate 409,754 of NW_005054605.1, read as the reverse complement.
TGCCTGTCCCTGTCCCTGTCCCTGCTACTCACACCCTTCCTTCCCCACAGTCCCACTCTGGACTCTCTCTCCTCTGCCACTTGTGATTTCTCCAGGCTGGAAAAAACCCCCAGGACCCTCTGGGGATTCCTCTCTGATAGCAAAGGTTACACCTGGGAGTGATGATGTTTAATGTAGGAGAAATGGGAGCCAAGCTGAGTGACAGCTCGGAGCATCTCCACAAAACTCCAGGCAAAGGCTCCAGGTACAGACCTCCAGCATCTCAGCTCAGATCCAGGCCCAGATTCATCATCTCAGCTCAGATCCTGCACCTCACCAAGCCCAGATCTCCATCATCCCAGTCCAGCTCACTAAGCCCAGACCTCCATCATCCCAGCTCAGATCCTGCACCTCCCCAAGCCCAGACCTCCATCATCCCAGTTCAGATCCAAACCCAGATCCATCACCCCAGCTCAGCTCCAGCTCCAGCTCACTCCCAGCAGCTGTGACAAGGAGCAGAATCCCCAACCCCCCCATCTGCACTTTTTTCCCTCTCTCACCACGGCCGTGCCCCCCCAGCTCCCTCCAGCCCCGTGCCCGCCCTGGCAGGGAGATGCCAGGCACCCTCCAGTGCCCCACCCTGATCATTCCCCTGAGGAACCCCCTTGCACAGCAGCTTGGCAGCTCCAGAGCCCGTGACCCAAAGGCTGATGCCACCTCTGGGGTGGGTGCCAGCCTTGCCCAGTGCCCCCCTGGTACCTGAATACTGCTGCTGCATCTGGGGAGGGCTGCAGGGCGCCGGGGACTGCGGCATCTGGTACTGCTCGGAGCCAGGAGGCTGCAGGAACCCCACGGATGGGCTGGGGAGCACAGAAGGGCAGGTCAGGATTTGGGAACACAGGAAATTCCTCTGGATGCCCTGGAGGGCTCGAGACCCTGCCCAGGGGTTTCAGAGACCTTGGCACAGAGCCCAAGACTCCTCTGGCTTTGATTTTGTCCCTTGCCCAATTACCAACCTTTACATGAAGAATTACAAGTCAGGAAAGTTTAAGTAGAATGATAGTGAATTTATCACAGGGTGAGAAATAAGATTTTTTTGGGGTTTTTAGAATGGGGGTTCAAGGGGCGAGATGGAGGAATCTGGGTGTGTCCAGTCTTTCTCCTTCTTCTTCTCCACCATCTTCTGGGTGATGGTGGCACTTTTAGATTGGTTTAGAGTAGAGGGAAACTGTCTAACACAGGTGATAGGTATTGGGAAGTAATTGTAAAGCACAGGTAGTTTTAGTATAAAAATCTGACACCACCCCACCAAGGGCTGGAAACAATCACCAGCTTTGTGTGAGGAGTTACAAGCCATATGAGTTTGAGTAGAATGATAGTGAATTTGTCACAGGATGAAAATGTAGAATTTTGGGGATTTAGAATGGGGGTTCAAGAGCAAGATGGAGGAATGTGGGCATGTCCTGTCCTTCTTCTTCTTCTTCTTCTTGGCCTCCATCTTCTGCTGTGATGGTGGCACTTTCAGATTGGTTTAGAGTAGAAGCTCACTGTCTAACATAGGTGATGGGTATTGGGAAGTAATTGTAAATATTGTACATGTAGATTTTAGTATAAAAACATAACACCACCCTGAGGGCACCACAGGAGAAAACAGAATCACAGAACCTCCCAAGCTGAAAGATCACAAGGATCCCTGACTCCTGCCCTTGACAGGACACCCCCAAAAACCCCAAAACTGTGGGCACAGCACCCTTTCCACCCCCTGGCAGAGCTTTACCTGGTGCCATTCTGCTGGGCAGTGGGGATGACACTGTAGTAGATGGGGACCCCTCCAGCCTGGAGCCCCCCCTGCACAGACTGGCTGGCTGGCACGAGCACGGGCTGCTGGAAGGGCTGCTGGACCACGTTCTGGGACTCACTGGCCATGGGAACCTGGGCAGGGAGGAGAGCAGCAGGTAACAGGTAACAGAGCAGGGCAAAATGGCCCAGGAGACACCAGCAGGGTGAGGAGACTCCAGGTGGGTTTTTCTGATAGCCCACAGCAACCTCCCCCCCAGGAACAGCCCCTCCCAGAGGTTCTCCCAGCTCCAGATGTGCCCCAGAGATGCTCTGTGAGCAAATTCCCAGCTTTGGGGGATCCCTCAGGCCCATCCATCCCTTGGGCACATCCTGCCCAGCCCTCCTGCTCCAGATGTGCCCCACAGATGCCTCCATGGACATGTCTTCCCCATCCCTGTGAGCAAATCCCCACATCTGGGGGATCCCTTGGGCACATCCTGCCCAACCAGAGCCCCCTCCCAGAGGTTCTCCCAGCTCCAGATGTGTCCCACAGATCCCCCCATGGGCTTGCCCTCCCCATCCCTGTGAGCAAATCCCCACCTTTGGGGGATCTCTTGGGCACATCCTGCCCAACCAGGACCCCCTCCCCAGCCCTCCTGCTCCAGATGTGCCCCACAGATGCCCTGTGAGCAAATCCCCACCTCTGGGGGATCCCTTGGCCCAGCCAGAGCCCCCTCCCCAGCACCCCAGTGCCCACCTGGTACGAAGGCAGTGGTGTGTACTGGACCATCAGCCCTTGCATCTGGCTGCCCATGCTGCTCCTCTGGCTGCTGAGGAGCCCGGGGGGCTGTGCCTGCTGGACCCCCATCACGTTCTGCATCTGGCCCCCCATGTTGTTCCTCTGGCTGCTGAGGAGCCCGGGGGGCTGAGCCTGCTGCACCCCCACCACACCTTGGTAGCTTTGCTGCTGGTTGGACATCATTGGCTGTAAACCTGCCAGAACAGGGTTTGAATGGAGTGATTTCCCAGTTGGACATGGGAAATAACCCCAGATTTAAGATTTAGGGAATAAATAACCCCAGATTTAAGATCTAGGGAATAAATAACTCCAGATTTAAGATTTAGGGAATCAAATCCTGCTCGTGATGAAGAGAGGGAAAAGGGCTTCCCTTGGAGCAGATTCAAACACACCCAAGGGAACTCCTGACTTTGAATTCCCCTGGCAGCCCCTCAGTGGGGTTAAAATCCACCTCATCCCCATCCCCAGCAAGCTCAGAGGAGAGGGAGGGAAGGACAGAACCCCTCTGCAGACAGACACACCCCAACTTCCAGCCACGCGCAGCAACAACCCAACCCCAGACAGCGCAGGGGAGATCTCTGGAGCCAACAAAAACAGCATGAAAGGGAAATTTACCCTTTTCACCCCTTTTTAACCCTTTTCCAGGCCCTTACCTGGCTGCTGGGACTGCTGGGGGAGCTGCTGGGGGCGCTGGGAGCTGTAGGCCACTGGGTGACTGAGGGGTCGGTATTGCTGGCTGGAGTTGGGGTACTGCCCGGGGGGGTAGTAAGAAACCTGAATCTGTCAGGGGCAATGTAATATAATGTAATATAATAAAATATAGTAATAAATTAGCCTTCTAAGAGCATGGAGCCAGACTCTCAATACCACAGGGACCCCCTCCCCAGCAGCCCCTGGCCTGGCAGCTCTGGGGATGTCCCCAGACATATATATGTCCATATAATATAA
>NW_005054605.1:403997-405613 GCF_000277835.1 Geospiza fortis | reverse complement strand
GGGCAAGGATGGAGGAGGTGGGACAAAAAGAGAGTAGGACACAGCTCTGCTGGTAATACAGACTCCTTCTCCCAGAGAAGCCCCCCAAACACGAGCCACAGACCCAGAGCAGGACAGGGGGACATGCCAGCTGAGCTTGTCGGCCTGGAACGGGGCAAGGATGGAGGAGGTGGGACAAAAAGAGAGTAGGACACAGCTCTGCTGGTAATACAGACCCTTTCTCCCAGAGAAGCCCCCCAAACACGAGCCACAGACCCAGAGAAGGACAGGGGGACATGCCAGCTGAGCTTGTCGGCCTGGAACAGGGCAAGGATGGAGGAGGTGGGACAAAAAGAGCAGCAGGACACAGCTCTGCTGGTTAATGCACACCCCTTCTCCCAGAAAAGCCCCCCAAAACCCCCCCAGACATAAAAAACAGACCCAGAGCAGGACATGCCAGCTGAGCTTGTCGGCCTGGAGCGGGGCAAGGATGGGACAAAAAGAGCAGCAGGACACAGCTCTGCTGGTAATACAGACCCCTTCTCCTAGAGAAGCCCCCCAAAAAGCCCCCAAACACGAGCCACAGACTCAGAGCAGGACAGGAGGACATGCCAGCTGAGCTCAGCAGATGCTGGGGACACGAGGAGTGACTCCAGCCCAGCTGCCACGTCCCATGGGGGACACCATTCCCAAAAGACCCACATAGAGATCACAGAGGGGCTGGGCTGAGCCCAGAGGGCAGCCACGGCCCCCAGACCCCACAGTGAGCACAAGCATTGCTGGGGGAGCTCTGGGCTTGAGCTTTGCTCTTCCCAGGCTCTTTCCAAGGCCACCAGTCCTGCAGTGGTGGTCCCATGGCCTCAGGCATCTGCTAGGGAGCTCTGGGCTTAGAATTTGCTCTTCCCAAGACCACCAGTCCAGCAGCGGTGGCCTCAGGCATCTGCTGGGGAGCTCTGGGAACTCTGAATTTGCTCTTCCCAGGCTCTTTCCAAGAGCACCACTCCAGCAGTGGTGGTCCCATGGCCTCAGGTATCTGCTGGGGAGCTCGGGGCTTGGAATTTGCTCTTCCCAGGCTCTTCCCACGCAGCTGTGGTGGTCCCCTGGCCTCAGGGATCGCAGAGCTCGGTGGATCCCAGCCCCAGGGGGGTGGGTGGGTGTTTGGGACACACGTGATCAGCACGAGCTCACACAACACAAACACAGCACAGAGCACAAGAGACAGAGCAGAAGAGGAACTGGGGTTTGTACCAGGTTGTACTGCTGGGGTGGAGAGACTGGCAAGAGGACTTGGGGGCAGGAGCTTGGAGAGTACGGAACGGGCTGCAGCGCCGGCACCGGCTACACCAGCAGAGAGGGATGGGGAGGGGGATTGGGGAGGAAAAGGGAGGGAAAGGGGGAAGGAAAAGGGAGGAAAAGGAGGGAGGAGAATGAAGGAAAAGGGAGGAGGAAAATGAAGGAGAATGAAGGAAAAGGAGGAAGGGAAAGGGAGGAGAATGAAGGAGGAAAATGAGGGAAAAGGAAGGAAAATAGAGGGAGGAAGGAAAGGAAGGAAGGAAAGAAAAGGAAGGAAGGAAAGAAAAGGAAGGAAGGAAAGAAGGAAGGAAGGAAGGAAGGAAGGAAGGAAGGAAGGAAGGAAG
>NW_005054605.1:401885-403875 GCF_000277835.1 Geospiza fortis | reverse complement strand
GGAAGGAAGTGGCGGAAGGAAGTGGCGGAAGGAAGTGGCGGAAGGAAGTGGCGGAAGGAAGTGGCGGAAGGAAGTGGCGGAAGGAAGTGGCGGAAGGAAGTGGCGGAAGGAAGGAAGGAAGGAAGGAAGGAAGGAAGGAAGGAAGGAAGGAAGGAAGGAAGGAAGGAAGGAAGGAAGGAAGGAAGGAAGGAGAGAAAGAAGGAACAACAAGGTTAGTCAAGTGAGCCAACTGCAAACACAGAGGGGCTTTGCAGGGAGTTGGGAAGCACAGAAACCATTGCAGGGCAGCATCCATCATCCATCCCATCAGGCACAGCCCAGCCAAGGCTCAGGTGTCTCTCCTGTTCCCAGCACTCCCCACAGTGCTCCTTGGCCATTCCGGCTCACTCACCTTCCCCAGGGACCCCTCTTTGTCACCTGGAGCACTTCATGACACTAAAACCCCTCACTAAAGCCCCCACCCTGTGCTGTGGGCACCAATAGTCAGTGCTGGATGGGGGGGATTTGATTGGTGACACAGAAGGGACATGGACATGGGCATGGTCCATTTCCAGACCCTTCACCAACAGTCCAACAGCCTGAAATCAATTTTTCCAGGCCCTAAACTCTTAGATGAGACAGTAAAACCCCTAAAATCCCCTCCCTGTGCTTTGGGCACCAATAGTCAGTGCTGGATGGGGGGGATTTGATTGGTGACACAGAAGGGACATGGGCATGGTGCATTTCCAGGCCCTTCAAAACAGTCAAACAACCTGAAATCAGTTTTTCCAGATCCTAAACCCTTGGATGAGACACTAAAACCCCCATCTTGTGCTTGGTCAGTGTTAGATGGTGGAGCTGATCCTTTGATTTGACCTCTGGTGACACAGAAGGGACATGGGCATGGTGCATTTCCAGATCCTTCACCAACACTCAAACAGCCTGAAATCAGTTTTCCCAGGCTCTAAACCCTTGGATGCTTTGGACACCAATGGTCAGTGCTGGATGGAGGGGTTTAATGCTTTGATTTGACCTCTGGTGGGACTCACCTGGGACATGATGGGGCTGCTGATGGGCGGCTGCTGCTGCTGCTGGGCTGGGGGGAGCCCGGGGGGCCGTGGGGCCGAGCAGGGCCGGGCAGGGCAGGAGGGCACGGCTGGCCTGGGATGAGGGGGACGGGCTGCAGCCTTCGGGGGCACCCAGCACCAAACCTGCAACACAAACAGAGAGGTACAGAGCGCTGGGAGCCAGCAGAAAAGCAGGAGGTAACAGGGGAGAAAAGCGGAGGGCATGGATAGGATTCATCTGACTGCATTGATTCAGAATGCTGAACAATTGAATTATTAAACATATTATATTAATTATAATATAAAGGCTTCAGGGGCACCCAGCACCAAACCTGGAACACAAACAGAGAGGTACAGAGTGCTGGGAGCCAGCAGGAAATGCACCTGTAGTATTCCTTGGACTCCATTAATGCCGAATGCTGAACAATTGCTTTATTAAACTATATTATATTACACTAATATTATATTATATAAACTCTTCAGGGGCACCCAGCACCAAACCTAAGGTAGAGAGGTACAGAGGGCTGGGAGCCAGCAGAAAAGCATGAGGTAACAGGTGACAGAGCAGGGGAGAAAAGGGGAGGGCATGGATAGGATGCATCTGACTCCATTGATTCAGGATGCTGAACAATTGCTTTATTAAACTGTATTACATTCCACTAATACTATAACTAATATAGTATATAATAATATATAATAACTATATTATATTCCACTAATACTATATTATATTAAGGCTTCAGGGGCACCTAGCACCAAACCTGCAACAGAGAGAGGCACAGAGGGCTGGGATCCAGGAGAAAAGGGGAGGGCACATAGAGGATGCATCTGATTCCATTGATTCAGGATGCTGAACAATTATTATATTATATTATATTATATTATATCATATCATATCATATCATATCATATCATATCATATCATATCATATCAATTATAGCTT
>NW_005054605.1:400622-401476 GCF_000277835.1 Geospiza fortis | reverse complement strand
TCCAGTCCCCCAACCCTAAACCTGTCAGCCCGGTGTCCTTTGGCAGGTAAAGGGCTCCAGTTGCTCAGCCCTAAATCTGTCAGTCCTGGTGACATACTGGAGACAATCAGCTGTCCTTTGTCACAGAAAGAGCTCCAGTTCCCCAACCCAAAACCTGTCAGTCCTGGTGACACACTGGAGACAATCAGGTCACCTTTGGCAGGTGAACATCTCCATTCCCCACCCCAGGTGCCCTTTTTCAGTTCAAGCTCCCCATTCCCCAGCCCAGGTGCCCTTTTCCAGGTGAACATCTCCATTCCCCACCCCAAGTGCCCTTTGTCAGTTCCAGATCTCCATTCCCCATGCCAGGTGCCCTCCAGCAGATGAAGATCTCCATTCCCCACCCCAGGTGCTCTTTGTCAGTTCCTGATCCCCATTCCCCAGCCCAGGTGCTCTTTGTCAGTTCCTGATCCCCATTCCCCAGCCCAGGTGCTCTTTGTCAGTTCCTGATCCCCATTCCCCAGCCCAGGTGCTCTTTGTCAGTTCCTGATCCCCATTCCCCACCCCAGGTGCCCTTTTTCAGTTCCTGATCCCCATTCCCCACCCCAGGTGCTCTTTGTCAGTTCCTGATCCCCATTCCCCAGCCCAGGTGCCCTCTGGCCCCAGCGCCCCGTACCTGCCCGTGAGCTCCTGCTGCCAGCGCTGCCCTTGCTGCTGCCCACGCTGTCGCCCCTGGTGAGGATGGAGATGCCACTGAAGCTGCTGGCTTTGGTGACAGGCGGCCTCAGGCTGCGGATGGAGCCATCAGAGTCCGTGCTGCTCCAGGGCCGCGGCTCCAGGGATTTGATCTCGCTCTCGGTGCTGCTCCGGCCGGG